>NW_017731411.1:1261991-1273411 GCF_001890085.2 Hipposideros armiger
ATCATTTTTTTTTTTTTTTTTTTTTTTTTTTTTTTTTTTTGCTAAGGGTCTCATTATCTACAAGGCTTTGATTGTTCATTGTGCTGCTATCTTGAGGAGTATTATCAGACTTCCTTATCCTTCTGAATGCGCTCATAACATGCATGAGAGCAGTGGTGGATACTTAAGGTTTAGAGTAATAGCCTTGACAGTACTTAGAATTGTATAATTAATATTAGCTCTAAGGGCACCTTGGAGACCTCCTAGGTCAACATCTCATTTTGCAGAAATGGAAACTTAGGTCCAGAAAGTGGCTGTACTTGCCCAAGCTACAAAGCAGTACCAACTATCTCTTCCCTACTTGCCGGTGACTCTCATAGTCTTCAACTGTGACCAGAGAGGGTGTGACACGGTGGGAATGAAATGGGAGTGAAGTCGGGATCATGTGAGTGTGGGAGAATTGTTTTCAGAAAGTATAAGTATTGACTAGCCTAGCTTTAGTGGATTTCTTAGGCTAGTCGTTCTCAAACTTTAGTAGGCATCGAAATTATCTGGAGGACTTGTTAAAGCACAGATTACTGGGCCCTATCCTCAGTGCCTGATTCATCAGATACTGATGAAGCCTGAGAATTGGCAGTTTTAACAATGGAACTGAGCATGCTTTGAGAACCAGAGTCTTAGGTGAGCACACTGAACTCACATCCCTGACTCCCAATTATTACTATTATTAATAATTAATAGCATTCTCAAATTTAGTGCTCTTCCCAATTCATTGCTGTGCTTCTTCTACACAAGGTGGCTTATATGGCACATGCCAACTAGGTTTTCTTCCTCTTCATTCTACTTTTCACTGTCATTCTTCCTCCCCCATCATCACTGAGGCACCTATTATGTGTCTAATTATAAATGGCACTCTGCTTGGCACTCACTATGCCAGAGTGGTCACTTTGTGTCATGCACAATTGGTGGCAGGAATCTCAACAGAGCCATTTCAGCTGGGCTATGTGGTGGGAGAGGTAAGCCATCGTTTGTTTATAATCCCTAGCCAAGAGGGGCCATAAGAATGATTTCACATTCCTTTGATAGCTTATTTATTCTGATTAACTCATTAATCTTCCAGTTGTGGCTCTGTATTAAAGGCCATCCAAGGAGACATGTTACCTAGAAGCATAGCTTACCCACAGTTGTTAGGACACTAATTGAAAAGCTAATACTAAGACTGTTTTCCCTTGATGATAGCTTCTGAACTTCTTTCTCTTATAGGGCAATGACCCAGGTGGAAATTGCTCACCTAACTGACACATGTGTTAACTTTACATAGCATAAGACATTCCAGGTTGAAAATTAGAAGCATGCTGCTATCAATATTATATATGGTAATGCATGTGGGATGTGTTTTCACATACAGTGAATCATGTATTTCAATCTTAGCAAGAATTTTATGATGTCTGTCCATAGAAAATATGGTGGACACGCTATAGAAGTTGTGAAAGAACCTTTCTTTTCTTTCCCAGTACTACAGGAATCATTGCAAAAACACATTCAGCGTAGATGAGGAAGGGACAAATTCAGTCTCCTGGGGAGAAAACATGCTGCATTCAAACCCATTGATAAGAAAAACTTTCCTTGCTAAGCCATAAATACTTAAGGGTCATAATACCTAGATAATCTGCTTCTTCTATACTTCTAAACTTCCCTTATTCATGAATTTTTTCTTTTTTATTGATTCTGCTTTTATTCAGCTAAATTGCACTTTATTAAGGCTTTGCATTCATTGCAGCACATTTGAACAAACACAGGAGAGCCCAGGTTAAATGTGTGGTCTGGAATGCAGGGTTCCCGGTGACAGCAGGAGGGGTCACTCTCAAAACAGAGCTGCTCTCCTTCCCTTCCTCCCAAGCCAGCACTTTCAGCATGTATCGCATTGTATCATTCTGTCATTTTTTAGTCTCTAATTTTTTCCAGCTGTGAGCCAATCAGATTGCTGGCACCGCTTTCATGTCTCTTGCAGCATTATCTAGGGATTCATTATTTAAGAAGCCATTTTACCCTTGAGTGTATGTGTGTACACCCAGAGAATAAAGTTTCTCTTGTGCTGTTGGTATGATGTCAGGGGCAGTTTCCCATTCCCTTCTACAAAGCTTTCCTTCTTCTGATGCAGCAATTAGTCGACTATTAATAAAAAGACATTAGGTTATGCTTATTTATTTTTGAGGAATGACATCATTCCCTGCCTTAATGTCTAGCAATGGAGCAATTCACAGGTCTTTCCATTTATTACATCATGGAAGCCAGTTGAACTTGGCAATTACCTTGCTGTTTTCACAACAGTGTTGAAAGGGGTGCTGAAAGGGGGGTTGGTTGCAAGGGTCTGAATAAACATCTATGTGACTATGTGTCCTCTTATTTTGTTAAGTAAATTTGTAGCCAGTGAAAAGTACCTGCAGAGTCCAGTTCAGAGTACAAATATTCTCACTTTATTCCAGAGCAGAGCTACAACTCTCAGTCTGAGAGGTTAGAGTAGACTGGTAATATCCAATTAGTTGGCCGGCCTTCAGAGACCATCCAATAATGAAGGCCTGCTAACTAAAAGCTACAAACCCACAATTTCTAAGTTAAGCCATTTTAAGAGTGCAAGCTGAAACACTTTCAAAGATTCATAGACTTTTAAAAATGGAAAGGCCTTCAAGGCTCAATTTTAGATGGAGGGGAACTGAATCCCAAATTACTGAGGAAGGTTGATTAATGCTGAACGGTTAGCAAGTGGGAAGACCGGTTTTATTTCCACACCTGATAATACCCCTATCTTAAACATGCCACCTCTCTAGACTAATATAGATTCTGTTTCCACAAGTGGAACTTATGATATGTTACTTAAATTTACCTGGTTCTTTGTATAGATTTTTCAAAAATTGTTTCTTGTCATGGAATATTCAAGTCATGAGGCTGCTTCTCCCATTGAATAATTTTGTACCTGTACTTTAAGTTTTAATACCAGAACTGTTCAAGCCACTGGTGTCAGTTGAAATGGAATCATTTCACCTCCCACCTTCCCCAAAGACTGTATTTTAAGGGCACAGATTAGTTCTCACCAAAAGGATCTTTTTTTTTTTTCTTTTTGCAACTCTCATTATGGTCAAGCATAAAGTCCTGGCTTTATCAATCAAGGTTTGATTGAGTCAGTCATTAAAAAGATAATCAGATCTATTCCTCAATGATGAAACTGCCAAAGGTCTAACTAATTAAATATAAAGACATGGCCTTTGACCAAAGCCAGCCAAAGGAAACTTCTTTTTCACAATCGCAAGCTTCTGCTTATGATAAGGTCTTGCTATGACAGATGACAAGACCCAGAAACTGACCGTTAACTTTAATAACATGTATGTGTCCCTAGAACCAAGAGTCAGGTTGAAAACACTGATGGAACTATTTACCCAAGGTCACAAATGTAAAGGAAGAAAGTTTCCCTCACCCTCTTCAAGTCCCTGGCTGTTCTAACCTGACAAAGATAGATTAACAACAGAAAAACAAGCACATTTTATTGAATATTTACATGTACATGGGAGCATTCACAAGAGAATGAAGACCTGAAGAAGTGACCAGAGCAGGAAACTTTTATACCTTTTACACAAAGAAAAAATAAATTTGTGAAGAATTGACAAGACAAAGAGGTTTGGGCTAGGTGTAGTGAGTTAAGGGTGAAAAAGTAACAGGAAGATAAGGGTTTGTTTAACAAGGTTTGTTTCTACAGCCGTCTTAGCCCTAAATTCCCCATCTCTGCTTTCTTTCTTCCTGGTATAAGGTAAGTATCTTTCACATGGGAGTTTTATGACACAAGGAAAAAGGGCAAGGGGGGGGGGAAGATCAGAGTGAATTTCCTGCTTCTGCTGTTTTCTCAAATTTCTTCAGCTTAAGATTTTTAGTATGCCAAAGTACCATATTTGGGGATAGCATGTCCTGAACCCCATCTCAAGCAATTATAGACCATGAATATGCCTAGAAGATAGTTATCCATCTCAATAACCTATCTGTTAAAAAAGTTTGAAGAATTTTGGGTACTTTTGTTTTAGGACAAGAAGGTAAATATAAAATAGTACACAACACAGAAATACCACTTTTTTCATAGATTATTTTTATTTCTTACTTTATAGTGATTAGCCCATCCGCAGGAGAATAAACACAGCACCTTATATCAAGTAGACCCTCATATATTTGGGAACAAAAATACCCCCCCAAAAAAATTCAAATGGATGTATTACTCAGCCCAAAACCCCAGGCAGAAAGCTCGTCTATAACAAAATATAATTAGTTGGAACAAGATGGTAGAGACAGAGACACAAAATCTCTACATACCCACCAGCACTACCATACACTTCACTATAGAACCCTAAAGGTTTCTATGCCACATACATGGCCAATGATACCATGTATTATGGTCTGAGTGTTTGTGTCCTCTGGTATATGTTGAAACCTAACCCCCATGGTGACGGTATTAGGAGATGAGGCATTTGAGAGGTGATTAGGTCTTGAGGGTAGAACCTTCATGAATGGGATAGTGCGTGGCTTATGAAAGTATCTCCACAGAGCTCCCTTGCCTCTTCTGTCATGTGAGGACACAACGATAAGCCTTCACCCAGTAAAGGGCCCTCACCCAACCATACTGGAACCCTAATCTGATAATTCCAGGCTTCAGAACTGTGAGGAATAGATGTGTTTTTTGTATACTACACAGTCTGTGTCATCCTGCTATAACAGCCTGAATGAACTAAGACACCACTCACGGTTCCATTTGTGGATCCACTAGAACTTTGTTATCAAAGAGAGGCTGGCGGAAACCCAGTATCAACATTGCTAATAGCTTATTAAAATAACTGACTCTTGGGCCCCAACCAAGACCCACTGCAAGACCCAGAATTTGCATCTTAAGAAGTTCCCCAGGTGATTCATATGCAAGTTAAAGTTTGAGAAGTACTGTTTTAGGGGAAGGATTCTCAAACTTGGACAGACATTGGAGCCATGGAGAGTTTTAGAAAAGACAGCATCCCAACCCCAAATATTCTGATTTAATTGGCGTAAGGGCACAGCCTGGGCTTTGGGATTCTAATGGCCAGCAAAGTTATTGAATATCCACTCTAAAGCAGTGTTTCTCAAGCTTCCTTGATGAAAAGCACCTGGATATACTTGTTAAAAATTCAAATTCTGAAGCTTTATCCTGGACTCACTATATCAATATCTCCAAGGGCCGAATCTTGGAGGCTGTATGTTTACAGGTGTCCTAGGGGATTCTGATCATCAGAAACCTTTGGCAAACACTGCTGCAGAGTAGTCTGAATACACAGAGCCTGAGAAGAAAGTAGTATCTTTCAAAGCAATGTGTTCCTGGGCCCTTCTCAGCCATGGCATTACTTTGTCATCATTAGACAGCTCATTCATAAGGTACAATCATGAATGTATTATGTTTGGTTCCCTAGTGAATTACTTTGACTATTAACCTCTATGTTTTAGAACAAAATCTTTAAATTCATTAATTTTTCATTCAACAGACATTTAGCAAAGGTTATATCTACTAGACAATGTCCTAAACACTGAGGACGTAATGCTGAAGAAAACAAAGTCCCTATCCCCATGACATTTTTATTCCAATGAGGGAATAGATAATGAAAATAATGAACAAGATATCTTTAGTGATAAGGACTATGAAAATAGTAATGTAATGTAATAGAAAGTGACTGAGGATGAAGGGCAGTCTGCTTTAGAAAAGTTAGCAGGAAAGCCTTCCCTGAGGTAAGATTAAAACATAAGAACCTATATACAAACAAAGAAACCAGCAAGGAAAATTGTATTCCAGACAGCGGAAATAGTAAGTACAAAAGGCCTGAGCTGGAACAAGTTCAGTGTGTTCTAAGAACAGGTCAACATGGCTGTACCATAGTGAGTATAAATACAGTTCAAGAGGAGACTGCAGAAGCAGGCATGGAAGCAGATCATGCGGGTCCTTGTTGGCCATATTAAGTAAAGGGGTTAGGTTTTATTCTAAGAGCGATGGAAAGTCATTACAAGGTTTTTACAGGGAGGTGATATGATTTGGAGGTTCTTTGGAGAATGCATCATTATGGCAAAAGTGGGAGCCAAAAGTTCAAGGAGGCGGTTATTGTCGTTATCCAGGCAAGAGATGCTGCTGCCTTGGGCTGGAGGAGTAGATATGGAAAATAGTGCATCCATCCTCTAATGTATGATCTCTTGATGTATTTTTATGAGTTGATTTACTTCTCATTAAAAAAAAAGAGATTTGTTTCTGTGGTGTTTATGGGTTTTTTGTTGTTGTTTTGTTTTTGTTTTTGCGCATCCCGCCAAAAGAAATGAATTTGTTCCAATATGGGTGTGAGACCAGGGGAGGACTGTCCACTCATTCCTGATAAGCCTTTCACTCTGGTTTAAAGATTTTCATTCATAAATCTCTGGAGTATTTGCTTTTCCTGATGTTTTTTTCTACCTTTGGTTTTGAAGCCCCTCTAATGCTTTTTGTCAACTGTGCAATGCTTTCCATGTGAGTGGAAGGAGAATTCATACCATTTTGAGTGGTTAAGTGCCTTTAAATGATTTAAAATGCTGGGAAGATATTTAACTCTTTGGCAAAGGGATTTGGAGAACATGTTATTTCCAGCTGTGGGTTAGATCCGTATTTGGAAGGAGAAATTCTTAGCATCAAAAATACCATAGAATACATCCAGGTGTTTTTAAAAGCTGCAAAAAATATCGCAACTAAGAAGAATCTTTCATTGTTCCTTCAAGATGCCACACTTCTTCCTCAGTGAAAATGGATACCACGCATCATGCTTCTGAAAGAACTCTTGGATTCATTCCAGCCATCTAGGATGGAAAGCGGGCTTTTGAGAACATTAAAAGCAGGAAACTGGAGTGAGAGATTGTGGGCATTTGCAAAAGTGCTAAAGATGAACAGGACTTAACTTTATAAAGAAACAAGTCTGGGGTAGGTGGTAGAAAATTTCATTCTGGAAGAATGAGCATTATAAAGAATGGGGATTTGGAGGAGGACTCAAGAAGTAATAAACCATTATATTGATAGTGCTAGGTTAAAAAGAGGGGGAAACAAAAACAAAAACCAAGACTATGTCATTATGACTCAAGTAAAATAGGTGTTCTTGGGACCTGCACGAGTTATCGGCTCACAAATGGTTATACTCAACATTACCATAACTGGGTTGTAAGAGTGGATGCCTGGATTTTATGTTGACTTCCAGAAGGACAATCAGACAACACATTCCTTGGTGTTGCTTTTAGAAGGAGGACATGGGGGTGATTGGATCATGGGCCATTTTACACTGAAGACTGAATTAAGTTTGCTGGGCTGTGATCCAATTAATAGCAAAGCAATTCAACATAATTGACCCCAGAATAGTTGATTCTGTGACACATGGATAGAGCTTTGACAGCTTAGCAGTGAGATCAGGGAAGGAAATTAATATGTGATTTAAGTAAATTCAGGCACCTGGTAGTTTAATAGACTTAGACACTTTCATCTTTTGTTATTGGATTGAACCTAGACCAGTTGGGAGTTATTGAAAAATTGATTGCAATAAACTGGCCTCCGTGATATGCCACTTTGGGGCCCAAAGCTCTTCCTGGATAACCAACGGGAAATGATGCAACAAAAGCACTGGTACACAGTCATCTATTTAACTTATACAGACCAACCTTGTATTTCTTCCTAGGAGGGTGGCTGCAAAGTGTGATAAATGGTGAAAAGTTTTGGAACCAAAGGTAAGACTTAAAGATGCCAGAAAGACCTGGGTTGGACATAGTTCAAGAAATACACTTTTAATTAAAGCAAGAAATTGGTCTTAAGCTGATTTCTTCTAGGTTCAGGCCTTACATTTGATCCAACATTTTCATGGCTGCAATAAAGACCTGGGTTTATTTGCTTAATTCTACCTTGAAGTGCTTGTTCATTCTTTGCTTTTTAGACTCTGTGCCATTGCACCCTCTTCTTCCACGACTCTAGGTATGCATGTATGTGGTGTGTGTCATGTTACGATATATGTGAAAGAACAGGTCTAAATTTTTTATTAGCTTTTTAAATGTAGGAGTAATACATGAGTAAAATGTCATGCCATATGGAAGTAAATGAAGTAAAAGAATATTTTAAATTTAAATGGGCTTACCAAATTGCCTTACAAAAAGTCTGTGCCAATTTATACTTTCACAAACAGTATGTGAGAGGGTTCTTTTTTTCTCATATCTTTGCCAAGAATTGCTATAACAGTTTAGGGTGTCTCGGTTTAAACTTGGGGGTATGTGAATATGGATTTTTGTCTTTTTTCCCTCAGAATGGGGATCATTCGCTGTTCTCCAGGCCCACTTGTCTCCTTTCTTGGTTCCTCCAAAGTAGCATGCTCACAGCCAGTGATGGGTCTTTATCACTGCTATTTTCTTGGCCTGGAACACTCCCCCAGCTCTTCCTAGCTGGCATCTTCTCATCTTTCAAGTCTTAGCTCAAAGGAAGCTTCTCCTAATGGAATTTTCATCTCCACTGTTTTAAAAAGAAACCCAATTTACTCCGAAGTAACTACCTATATTTCTTTGCTTATTTCCTTCAAAAAACTTATCATAATCTGAAATACCCTTCTTCATGTATATATTTGCTTGTTTTCTGTCTCTTTACACCAGCACTTTGATGTCAGAGACTGGTGCATCTTTTACTGAGCTCTTTCCAGCCTGGCCCAGTGACTGGCAAATAACAATGATGAATTTGTTGAATTCATGGATTGACTAGCTCCTCCATCTTATTCTTGGAGGCCAGGAATGGAGAAATGGAGGTAGATGGATGTGGTATCTGTGACTCCTGCTAACATTGCAACCTCATACCTACTCCTTTTCTTGAGATGAATTTGATGTTCCCCATAAAATCAGTGCACTTGGAAGAAATGAGAGACAGCTTTTCTCTTCACGGTCTCCTTTTCTGATGAAATTTTGGAAAATATGTTATATTTGAGACTCCTATTTTTTCTTATTTAGTTCAATACATCTTCCATATTATAATTTGCACCATAAACACTATGATAATTTGTTTGTTTTCAAGGGAAAAGAAGTATATTAATTTATCTGACTTGTGCATTTTTTCTAACTCCTAAGAAAAAGCAGGGGAAGTTCATGGCAATTTGATATGATAGGAGTTTTTCCTACTGTTGTGTTTTTCTTCCCCCTGATCATATGCTCATTGTAGAACATTTAGATAGTTATGAAGAGTACAAAGAAGGAAACGTAATCCTTACATTACCTTTTATTACCAAAAAATACATTTTGTCTTAAGCCAGATTCCTCTAAAAGCAAACACTGAAGTAAAGATTAGAATGTAAGTAGTTATTTTGGAAGTAATTTCAGGGAGCTGACATAGGAGAACTGGGAAGTAAGAAGAGGAAGGGAAGGAAGTCAGTGCAGGCTTTGTTAAAGAGCAGGTCACCAGCGCGGGCAGACGGTACTCAGTCTTCCTGAAGGGAGATGTCTGTGAGACCGTGTAATCCACAGCTCTGAGTTGTCCCAACTGACAGACAAGTAAACTCAGGCATTCATACTGCATTTCCAGTCCTTAATGATTGAGGGCTGCTTCTAGGGGTGTTAGCTCCCTGCTCCCTCACTCCTGTCTTCTGGGTCCTGCTCCAAGAACAGGCTGAGGAAGCTACCATGGCCAGAGAAAGCCATTAGGCAAAGAGTTGTGGCTACTTAAATATGAACCCAGCATGCACCAGAACAATGTGTGCCAAAGAGACAGAGGCAGGGCATCAATAGAACCTGCTATACAACCATTAGAGACAGGTCTGGGTAGATACAATCTGCATCAAATCCTACCCTCTTCCACAAACAGGTAAGTAGAGCACGTAACAAGTAGGGCACTCACAGACACACTAGTTTAAAAAAAATCAAATTCAAGACTGAGCACACAAATAAAACTCACTGTTAGTAGATGTGGCAGTGAGCCAAGGCTTCCAACATGCTTGCACTGATTAGCTTGGTCTCTTGTATTCCTACAATCTACCTTGAGGAGAACATGTCTCCAGGTAGTTGTTGGTCCAAGGAGAATGTGAAGTGGGGTGCAGACCTGAATCCAACCTGAATTCAGGAGCCCAGCCCAGCCAAATGCCATCTAAAATAGAGCCACCCCAGTATGCAGGCCTGTGAGCAAGAAAAATAAATGCTTACTATTGTAAGCCATTGCTTTTCAGTTATGTGTTATGAAACACTATCTCAACAACAGCTGACTGATACAGTACTCAAGGGGATAGGTAGGTTGAATAAATCATTGAGAACAATAGTCATATATATATGTAATCACTACAGATATTGAGTTGATATT
Organism: Hipposideros armiger; assembly: GCF_001890085.2. NCBI lineage: Eukaryota > Metazoa > Chordata > Mammalia > Chiroptera > Hipposideridae > Hipposideros > Hipposideros armiger. The sequence continues at coordinate 1,272,343 of NW_017731411.1, forward strand.
ACAGATCATTTTTAAAAGAAAAATAAATCAACTAGAGAGCTTGTGAATTGTAAATTTTATCACTAAAATTAAAAGCTCAATTATATGGACTAAATAATGGCATGAATACAGATAAAGAAGGACAGATTCATGAGTTAGTAGACTGGACCAAAAACTTGATTTAATATCCAGCACAAAGAAAAAAAGATAATTATGAAATAAAAATTAAAACATGATGGAGAGATAAAAGAATGGGGGAGAGACTCAAGAGTGTGAGCTCTGAGCAACAGGGTTGCTGGTTCGATTCCTGGCCCGGGCTGAGCTGCCAACAGCTGCTAACGGGTGCCAGGATGGCTCAGCTAAAAAAAAAATGGGGGGGAGAGAATATGGAAAGTAGTAATGGAAAAGGAAAAGCAAGAATTAAGAGCCCATCAAATGTTCAACAGGACTAAATGAAAAAGGGCTACCACCTAGATATAGTACGACAAAATTTCATTAAAATAAGAATTTGAAAAAGAGAAAGAGGAGGGAAAGGATGTCTACAAGGAACAATAAATGTATGAATACCAAGGTTCTCATAAGCAACATTGGATTTAAAAAATTAAATTAAAAACCAAGCTTTGATAAACTAAGAACAGAGGATAATTTCATTAATTCACAACTTTATTAACTCCTGGAAAACTCTAGCAAACAACATACTTAATGGTAAATACATTATTCCTTCTGTAGTTCGTCAGCTTTAATTTTCAATTTCAAATATGTCATATATATGTTTCCATTCTAAATTGATATAGATCTATATAAACATTTCAACTGGTTGCATGGTACTTCATTTTATGCATGGATATATTCTAACTTATTTAATCAGCCCCTCTTTAATGAAGATTGATTGTTTCTAATTTATGATCTATAATGTCAACTTCAATGAACGTTAAAGTTGAAATTTCCCACAACCTCCGTGTGATTGGATATTATCAACATCTTTAAAGTTAACTTAATTAATGATTCAAAAATAAATCTTGTAGGATTTTGAAAGTATTCTTTTAAAATTACTAGTGAAAGTGAAGATCATCTGTATTTATTCATTCAA
>NW_017731411.1:1274546-1289454 GCF_001890085.2 Hipposideros armiger
CCTATGGTGGGGATACCATTATTATCCTGACCAATAAATTGGACAATCCAAGGACATTGAGTTCAGATGAGGAAATTGGAGAGGTTTACTTAGAGTGCTAAGAGTGATTAGAGGTGATTTACCGTAGTCTAAAACTTAAAGAGGTTAAATGAGTTAACCAAGTTCACACAGCTTGAAAAAGGCAGAGCCGTAGTTCTGACCCAGGACAGCCCGAAACCTGAGCCCAGCACTTAAGCACTGTTTAAGGCTTACTGGAGTTCAGACAAGGGAGTTGTAAGTGGATGGGCTTTGTAAACTGTCAAGCATGGGGCGAAAACTGGTCATGAGGAGCGACTCATCTGTACCACAAAGAAGGCAGCAGGAGTATCTGGATGTGTGTTTGCCTTCAGAGAGGAACGAATGCCTGAGATTTCAGATCTGATCCAAGTTCAATGTGTCTGGCCCAAGGTTATTTTTGATTCAAGGCCACTGTGCCCTGGTTTCTATCAACACTGAAATAAACACCACTTTGCAATCTGCACCTTTTATTAATGGTGTGACTCACTTAATGAGGGCTTTGCTGACTCACATCAATCTTCCTTCTAGTAGAGGCCCATCAAGGAATTGTAGGCAGCTGCCAGCCTGGATCTACTCTGCGTTAGCATTTGGCAGGTCCAGCCACTCTGCAAGGACCTTCTTCCTCCTCAAGAGGGGAAAGAAAGCATGAAACCTCAAGATTTGAGATGGGCACAAACTCACATACACGTTTTAAGTGCTATTTTATTGGCTTTCTCTGGACATTGTTCTTTTTGTTTTATTATTTTATTTTATTTTGTTTTGTTTCAGGCAGCCAAATAGTCATGGATGGATTCCTCTTAAAACTTGATGATAAAATATTCTCCAAATGGGCAAACGCACTAATCAAAATTGTGGAAGGAAAGGCCTGAATAAAGAAAGAATTTAATAAGACAGGGAGGATTTCTTATTATGAGGTTTCTCTAATTTTGCACCCCAGGCTGACTCATAAAGGGAGAAAATATTCTGCCTTAAATGACAACATGTGATTGAGCATAGTCTGCATTACAGAACGGTAGTGGGAAGATGGCAGCTCGGCTCCCCCAGATTCTGTTAATCTGTGGTTCTGCTTTCATACAACCACACACTGACTGTTTCTTCTTGAGGAATTGCTTTTTGTTTTCCATGAAAACAAGCGCCTTTACCCAATCCACTGCCTCTTAGGTCTAGTTTTTGCCAATGTCCACACAGAGTTCTTGGAAAGCAGTTCAGGCCAAACCCACATTTGTAGCAGATTCCTCTCAGAAAACCCCATGCTTCTTGTTTTACACACACAATGGCTTGCTGCACCTTCGCCTTCTTGCCTTTCTGGTGAGTAACATGTTCGATGGGAGCGTCTAGGTAACGACGCCATCTTGAGGACCGGCTTCCTTCTCTTTCCCACCATTGTAGTCCTGACTGGACTGACAAAGGAAAGCTAAACACAGGGAAGATGTCTTTCTGAGCATCACAGTCAAGGGGAGGGTGTGATTCAAATGTTAGAATATAAAGCAGATAAAGATAAGGAGACTGGGCAGAATGGAAGCTCATTTTCCTCAGAAGGCAGTGTGGGCCTCAAAAGAAACCTGTAGGGGGAAGCCTTGCTGCTCCTTCCTAATTTTTGTTGTTTCTGGGGTGCGGAAGCTAGAAATGAGGGGATGCCAAAAGGCTCGAAGGGAATGCTTTGTTTAGAGGACTCTCCTTGGCCACTAGATGGATGGAATTGCAGGGTTTCTGTTCAGTTCAGAGTGGGAATTTCCACAAAGCAGCCATATCATTCCTCCTACATGATAGGTGGCAGTACCTAGGAAACAGTCATGTGGAATTCACAGTTGGCCTTGCCAGGACCCCTGGGCATGAGACCAGGAGCCAGCAAAGGCCAGGGAGACAGGTTAGATGGTCCTCTCCAAAGAATGACATCAAGTAGTGGCCACCGCTCATACGCAGCAGTTGGTCAGATACAGCGAAGTAAAACTGTAGAGAAAGAAGTAACCCTATCAGCACTGTAGTGTGTGAAGCATTACCAGCTCCCACTTGCTATTCGGCTTTGAGCTGGTAACCAACCACCCAGGTTAAGATGAATGAGGAAGATGCTGTGGAAAGAAAGAAAACAAACAGAAGACCTAGACATTATTCCAACAGAATGCAATTAAGAGAAAGAGAATACTGTACTCCAGAGGTAGAGGAAGAATTAGGGGAAATCATAGAAAACAATATGAGAATGTTGGCTTCTTCTTGCCATTCTCAACAACATCCCACAAGAAGAGGAACTTCAGCCTACAACTAGCTAGGCTGCAAGCCAGATGCAAGGGAATACAGCTTTTCTAGGAGCAACGTTTTCTTCCCGTAGCCTTCAATCTAAACTGATTGAGAGTTTGGTAATATGGAGTCTTGCAGGGGTAAAAACAGAACAAAACAATTTCTCCTAAACTCTGAGCTGATGCAGCTTTAAGTAGTGACCTAAAGTTCTGGATTTAGCAAGAGATAAAACCTGGCTTTCAATTGCTTTGAAACATTTTCCATTAAGGGTTCTCCACTAGATGATATGTACCAGCTTGGTGGGAATAATCAGGTTACCTGAAGCCTGTTGTTTCAAACAACTTCAAGGTCACCATTGTTAACTTGAGAGGAGGGTTGGGCAGAGCACAGAGGCGAGTAAATAAAAGACCTGGCTTAAAATGGTATCAGCACAAGATCTTTGGCAGTAGTTAGCTGTACATGGAACAGATGGGAAGCAAATAAATGGGACACCTACTAAAACGTTGAGAAAATTGTATTCAAAGAAATTCCTAGCTTGACTACAAAAGCCGGTAACCATTCAACTTCTAAGCAACTCCCAGGTCTTCAAACTTGCACCAGCAGGAAGAAAGCTTAAAAGCTGCACAGCCCCCAAGAAGAGTGACCTCTCCAAATTCCACCTCGGTTGTGAGCACTGGGGACAATGAGCAAAGAGCAGAGATTGAGGCTGTGAGATGGGACATCAAGCAACCCAGCCCACTGCCAGAAGGTGGGTCTTTGCCCTTCCTCCTTAGTGACTTGTGTCATTTTCATAGATCCAACTGGGGATGGGGAGGGGAATATTGAAAGCACACAGTAGTTACTGTTCAGTAACTGCTCTGTGTTCCCAATTCTCTCTTTTATTTCTCCCTCAAAATAAGTGTTCATTTTAGTTTTCATATATATATTTTTTCACTGATGTAGTTTAGGTATGGGAAGGACAGAACACTTGTGTTTTAGGTTATAAATTACTGAGCCATGTAGCCATAACTGACTTGATGGAAAGGGCTGCACATTATCTGGGGATCTTGGAGTTTGGGTTGGATGCACTAATTGGGTAGGACTGGGGACTATCTCCCTGCGGGAGACAAGGGTGTGGTATGCAAAGAAAAAACAAGACATGCATATTCAGGTAGTCAAAATGGCGACTGGCAGAGGCAGGTAGCTAATCACTGCTCCTTGGAAACAACCCTGATGTGATGCTGTCTCTTCCTGTAACCCCTGAGATGATGCCTTCTTACTTACATGCCGAAGTTGCAACATTTTATGTCTGGCTTCCCACTACCAGCTGTATCATAGTAGTCAAATCACAAAGCCACAGAATTTTAGAACTAAAAAGAACATTAAGATTTTCTTTCCCTGTCCCTAAATTTAACCAAAAGAAGGAACTAAAAGTCAGAGATGGAGAATGACTGCCCAGTATCACAGAGCTATGTTATGGCAAAGTGTTGACTGGAACCTAGTTCTCCTAGTTCCTGAGCCTGTGTGCTTTCCCACAGTTCTCACCACCTCCAACCTGAAACACATTCATTGTAAATGGTCATTCTCAGTATATGCCAGGCATTCTGTTCTGCCCTTCTGCAGCTCTACCAATAAAGAGGCTTGCAGAATAAAAACACTGGCAGAACTTGGGGTGCAAACTCTGGCTTTAAGCTGAACTTGCTATGGGGCTGCAGCTGAGCCATAAAGCAATTTGGTCTTGGCAGCCCTCTTCTTTTAATTCAAATTTGCAAAGTAAAGTAATAAGGTATAACAGGAGCTTCCTTTGATTTAATGCTGCCAGAGGAGAGCCTTCAGTTAGATCAGAGTTGTTTATTTAAATCAATGAATGTAACTTTAACAGAACAGCTAATAAACAAACCCTCCACGAGGTCATGCCAGGCTCCCTGGGACCCAAGGTGTTGGGTCTGAAATCCAGCCAAAGAGACCAAGGCCTCCTATTGGCCTCACAGAGGTCTCCAGTGGTCTCCAGCATCCCCGTGGGGCCTCAGGTTTGGACTGCCTTCTGAAAAGCCAGGCCTGGGGGTGGCAGCAAGAAGAGCTTTATTTTATCCAGCCTAGAAGGAGGGACAGCCAAGGCAAGCTGCCAGCTGGGGAAGCCAGCACCCCACAGCACTGAAGCACCCAAGCTGCTTTCCTGAGACTGCAAACCTACCTATTCTCCAAAGCCGCCATAATATCTGTGGAATTTGATGGAAGAATAATAACAAGACTTCAGACCTAGTCCAGTTGACATTTAAATTTGAATTTTTTGGACTTGTACATTTGGTGTATAATTACATTTGCATATTGCTGTAGTAGAGGCACGCTGACCTTAGAATGACTCCCAGCCCCATCAGGGATTTTTCTCCCTGCAGCCTCTATTCCAGCTGCCTCTTCTTTGCAGAATCATCTTCCTTCTCCTCCCATCTTTCCATATTTTAAGGTCACGTTCAGAAGATGCATCCTTCATGCTGTCTTCTCTTAACAACTCAGAAAGAGTGGATTTTCCCTCTTCTACTTCCCTAAATGACTTGATTGGACCTATGGCTTGCCATTATAATGTATTTTCTAATATTGTATAGCTCTGGGCACAATTTTCTTTACCCTGTATGCTTTGCCCATAATAAATGTTCACTAGAAAGATGTGAAACAAGGAGAACCTGAGCACAGTGGTGGAGAGCTGGTCACATTGCAGAGAAAACAAGGGAGACCTAAGTGTGTTGCCACATTATGGTGCCATAAGGATCCGTCTCCACTCACAAAATGAGATTTGGATGTTATTTTTTGCCTTTTTTTCCCCCTTTGGCAAGATACGTGCACCTCAGGGTTTAATTCCATCTCTTTTGCCTTTTAAAACGAGGTGGGAAGCCCTGGCTGACGTAACAATTGCTTATGACTTTCCTTTGCGGTATTTTTACTAAAGCAGTCTTACTAATAGGCTGTTTACAGTCATTTCCCTTTCACAGCTTGCCCCAGAGTGAAATGAAAACAAAAAATGATACCCAGGGGTTTATCAATTTTTCTCCCTTATAAACTGTTAGTGCTTCTCAGCAGGACTTCACAATCCCCAATTTATGACTCCTTTCAGCAGGATTCGTCTGCCCAGATTGACTCACTACATGGAAAAAACCCAGATCCCTCCGGCAGAGCCCGGTGCCCCTTGCTGAGCCTGGCAACAACATTGTTGGGTCTGTGTACTAGTTGGGGGGCTGTGGTTCCTGCAGCATTGGAGCCATGCAGAGAGAAATGAGGATACCATCCCAGGGTGGCTTGATGGGAATTCCGAAGAGCAGAGAGACTTTGTTCTGCCTGCACATATCTTCTTAAGTTTCCTCCTAATTTTCCCAACAAAATCCTCTAGTATTATAGTTAGTATACAGGAAGTAGGAAACAGCCTGCCAGCAGCACCTAAAATTCCCAGCCAAAGTAAAGAAAGTGGAGGGGCAGGGGAACAGACAAACAGGAGAGGAAAACATGATGCAAAAAGCAAAGGCAACAAGTCAGATTTTTTCACTGATCAAATAGGGAAGAAGGTCAAAGCCATACCCCATCAGGGTGGCATGTGGGATGAGCTACCCCATAAGCCATTACCTCAAAGTTACGGTAAGCGACAGGAAAGAGATTGTGCAAGGGACATTTTCATCCTTCACACATGTACCTCGTTAAATAATACAAGACCATCCTTGTAATTTGTTTCATAATCCATTTTTTTAATTTAATATTTTATTAACTTATTCACTCACTCATTCATTCATTCAAAATGAGTATCAACTCTAAACTGAATGAACAATGAAACAATCTCTCCTCTCATGGTGCTTTCACTCCAGTGCTAGACATGGGTTTAAACACATTATTTCACTCATTAGCTGTATAAAAGGGGGATCAAACCTAGACTCAGTTCCCATAGTACAAGCAACAAGGACAGCCCATGGAGCTTCCATGGAATCTGAGACCTAAACGATGAAAAGATTGAGCCAGAAAAAGAGGTAAATAGAGACACAAATGCTAAGTGGAGAAAGGATGGTGTTCAAAATCCTGACTGAAAGAAGCTTATTGAGTTTAAGAAACAAAAATTCCAATATGACTAGAGAACATAAGCAAAGGGGGAAGGTGGTTCAAGATGAACCATCAGGAGTTGGTAGGGAATAGTCACTCAGTGTCCTGTTCAGAGTGTGGATAATGAATGTTATCCAAAGGGCGGTGGGAAGTTATTGCAAAGTTTTAGCTATCGCAAGACATGATAAGATATGCATATTATGAATATTATTTCATCTAATCTATGGAAAATGGATCTAAGGAAGAAAAGACCAGTAGGAAGTTAATATGGTAGTTTAAGTGAGGATAAATGCGATTTATTCTAGGATGCTAACTTGGGCTCTGGTGATGGCAGTAGAGTTGGAGAGAATGGAAATTTAAGATATATTTTTGAGGTACAGTTGACAAGCCTTGGCAATGAATGCGATATACAACAGGCTTCTGACACAAGTAACCCAGTAGGTGAGGCTTTTGCTTTCTCCAACCAGTACCTTACTTTCTACTTCCCCTAAATCAGTGAGAACTGAAGGGGAAAATCAAGTTTCTACCTCTCTAGTCTCATGTTCAGACCACCACCCATCTCTCTATCATCTACCTCTCACCCCTGCCTCTCCACTTGCCAGATTTGGGTCCTTGGAAAGATATTGAATCCTCATAAGCTTCAGAGTCCTGATCTGTAAAACATGGAAAAGTGAGAGAATTAAATGCGATCATATCTATAGAGCTCCTGGAACACAGAAGGAACTCAGTAAATGTACCTTTATGTCCTCCCTCCTTCCCCTTCATCGCTCTGCCCTCTGAGAGTTTGAATTTGGTGCTTTTCTTTTCCAAACATAACCATAACCTTCTGTTCTCTCTCTCTCTCTCTCTCTCTCTCTCTCTCTCTCTCTCTCTCTCTCTCTCATTCTCCATTCCACACAAATGTGCTCTTCTACTTCATCCAGATAGATATTCACTTATTGCCTCCATCCATCTAGCTAATTCCATTTTCCATGTCTGTTCTACTCAACTTTCAATACCTATTTTTGACCTTGTGGTTATTTACAACCTGCATTTACAAGGACCTCCTGTTCCCTGGTGACAGAAGCAGTAAAGTGGCTGAACTTGGGGACAGAGGTGGAGTGCTCGGGAAATAAAGAGATGTTGCAGGTCAACGGCAGGGCAGACAGTGACACTGTCTGGGGCTGGAGCCGATTCAGAAGCAAAAAAACAGAGCCAGGCAAGCTGTTAGGTGAGTGGAGGCAGACACAACCTGACAGAGATAAGGGGTCTTGAAACAAAAGCACAAACCTGCTTCAGACAGGAAACCTCTCATTCCCTCCTCTGTCACTGTTGTGGCTGGATCCCGGGAGCGCTTTCCTCCCCAGATTTGCTAACTGAGTCCTGGAGTCCTGGGCTGCTGCCTGCAGCCACTGCCACATTAGCAGACCAGACAGCAGGTTTCATGCAGTCATGAAGTCTGGCTTCTAATAGAGATATCAGACTTGCACTTGTGTGCCTCTGAGAATGCCTTCCCAATGTTTAAAAATATCTTTAAATGAAGGAGGAAGTTTCGATCGGTTCATCTCTGAGAGTCCTTCCAGTTCCAGTAGTTTTTCTCTTCAGCGGAATACTTTGATTTTATTTCATTACTTAGCACATTCCATAAACTTATTTATTGAATAGATGATAAATGCATATGGTAAAATGAAATCAAAGAGCGTGAAAGGGGTACATGCCAAAAACCTTCACTTGCCTTCTTTAGAGACAATCACTATAACAAGTTTTGTGGGTATGTGTGTATAAATTCTTTCATAAACATTCATTGTGAATAACCATGTACAAGTATGAGTAGCTAGGCACCTTCTCCTACCACTCATTTATCTTTCAGTCATGAAGCCACACCCTGACCCTACCCCATTTATAGAATCAATCCCTTCCTATTTTGTGTCCGCATCGTGCTAAGTATAGACTCCTATTAGAGTGTCTATAATGTTTTCCTGTCTATATATGTATCACTCCTCATATCGAAACATGATGAACAAAATAATAAATTTAATGAAAGTAAAAGGAAGAAACTGTAGGGGTAGCAGCAGGAATTAATAATATAGAAAACAGTCACACACAAAAAATTAGACAAATCTTTGGTAAATCTAAGAGAAAGGGAAAAAAAGACAAAAGAAAGCCACATTGAAAGCAAGAAAACTGATATGATGATAACTATAGAAGGGGCTTTTAAATATGAGAATGCTTTGTACCACTGTGTGCCAACAAATTTGGAAATCTAAATGAAATGTAACATTTCTTAGAAAATAGGAATTATTCAAGAATGAGCACAAAACCTGAATATACTAATAACCGTACAGAAACTGACAAGGTAATCAAAGATTGCCACTAAAACTGTGGGCCCCAAGGGTTTATAAGCAAATGCTACCACACATTCAAGGAAAAGAATCTTTATGCCATATGCCATTTAACTTATTCTTATAGCATAATGAAAGACAGAAAATTTCAACACAATCTGCAAAGATAGTATATGGGAAAAAAAATGTTGGCTCGTCTCACATACATAGATGTAAATATTCTAATGACTAAATTAGCATATTGAATCCAACAATTTAATAGAATGTCAGAATGGTTTATCTCATTTACTATTGGCCAATCCACTAATTGGCTGATTAAAAGAATATATGTGTGTGTATATATATATATATATATATATATATATATATATACATATATATACATATATATATATATATATATATATATATATATTCTCAAAAGATGCCAAAGAGAGAATTTGATAAATGTCAATATACTTCCTCATAAAAAAATACTTCAATAATATTTTTATTAGAATAAAATGCCCTCACTCTTGAAAAGGGTATTTGCCAAACACTATATTAAAAATCCTATGTAATTGAGAAATATTAGAGGCAATCTTACTAATCAGGGACAAAACAAGGGTCTCTATTATCATGGTCACTAGAAATGTTATCCAATGCTATAAGACAAGAAAAAGAAGAATTTTAACTATTGCAAAGGAAAGCACCAAATAACTTATTTTTACATCATCAATGAAGAAATCTAAGAGAAGCCATTAAAAAATATTATGAAAAAAAGGTAATTCAATAAAGTGAACAAATAGAAAACAACAAAGCAAAATCATCTGTTATATAAAATAAAATATAATAGTAATAAGACAAATGTTTATATATACTTATAATATGCAATATGCTACTATAAGTGTTTGATGCAGGTTAACCCATTTTATCCTCACAATAAACCTAAAAGTTAGGTATTATTATTGTTACTATTTCACAGAGGGGGGAAATAAGCCATAGAAAGGTGAAGCAACTGCCCAGATCATGCATCTAATTAGTGGCAGAGCCATAGTATAAACCAAGGGAGTCTGGCTGCATATTTCGTGTCCTGGAAATGAAAGTCAGAGTGAAGATCCTCATTAAAAGTTTTCTGAAAAGAAAAAAATAATCTGTCAGGTTGGCAACATATTTAAATTTGATAAAACCAAATAATGATGATCATTGAAGGATTCAGATTCTCCCCAACTGTTACATGAGCTATGAAACGATGAAGCTCTTTGAAGATAAATTAGTTAACAGTATCTATCAGAACTGAAAATAAGCTAGAAATATATGCTTAAGGAATCTGAGTACAGGAATATTTATTACAGAATTGTTGGAATTAACATAAAATAGGCAATGACTAAATGCCCATTAATAGGGGAGTTTTGAAATAGGGTGTGCTAAGGTTCCATCATGTAATGGTTAGCACTCTGGACTCTGAAATAGGGTGTGCTAGATCTTTACTATAAAATATTGTGCAGCTGTCAAAAAGAATGTATTGATATGAAAAAATCATAAAGACAAAATTTCAGAACAAAACAAACTATAGAACAATATGCATAGTATGACCCCAATTGTGTCTTTTAGACATACTATATAGACACACATATGGATGTGTATGCACCGAAAAGGACCTGTTTGCGGAAATGACAAGAAGGAGACTGGGAGGGAGGACAGAAATGAAAGGGGACTTCCAGGGTTGCTCTATATAATTCTATGTTATTTGAATCTCTTATAAAGTTAGTATATTTACACATTTAAATGTGTTATTACAAAGAAGAAAAGTTTGAAAGTAGAAAATAAAGTATTACTTTTAAAATCTGAGTAGAGGACAGGGAGAATTCTTTTGACTAAAGAAACCATTTAATGGAAAAGCACCAGCTAAAAGTTAGACTTGATTTATGGTTTCAGCTTTGCCAATAACTGGCTGTATGACCATATCCATATTATATAACCCATTTGAGCTTCAGTTTTTTTCAGCTACAAAGTTGAAAGAAAATATCTTTTTTAAAAATTATAGTTAACATACAATATTATATTGGTTTCAGGGGTACGATATAGTGATTCAACATTTGTATACCTTACAATATGATCACCATAGTAAATCTATTAACATTTGTCACTGTAAAAAAAATAGAATGCATTTAAGCACAATACAATGAGTTATATCTTTTTGAACTAGGAGTAAGAATCTTGGGGAGAAGAGGTTTCGGAAATGTTCACTCCTCTGACCACTCTGTCCAATAGTTAATAAGGTGAGGAGGAAACAAATCTTGATCCACTTATTCTCACACAGAAGAAAGTGAGATGCTCTGAAAAGGCAAAGAATTTGCATTTGTATAAGAACGCTAAATCGTAAATGTTTCATCTTGTGAAGCAAGATTAATAAGACCTTCTGATAAGAGTTGTTTTGAAAATGGCATTAGATGTGTGAATGGTACCTTCTTCTCTAGAGAAATGATTCAATGCTCTTTCTCAGAAGGCACTAAAAAGCTGAGAGTACAGGTCTATGTGTTGGTGTTGCCAGGAGAGATTGGTGTTCAACACCATACCACCCACAGCTGGGGAAAAGGGCCATGGAACGTTCCCTCCACCCCCGTCCTTCAGTAAGAGCAGCTCCAGGTCAGGGCAGAAGACATCAGTTAGTGCTCAGGTTAGGGCAATGATGGCAGTTTTAAAAAGAAGACCAAGAAATGAGCAGTATTTTCCATGGTTAATAGAGCTGGCTCTGAAAACATTTACCTTGAGAATGAATGCTGGCAGCACCACGCAAAAGCTCTGTGACCTTCAGCAAATCATGTCATGTTTTCTTATCCTCAGATTATTTACCTTTAAACTAATGATAAAAAAAATTTTTCTCCCAGGTTTGTTGTGAGTACTAAATGACATAATCAGGGGCAAAGCACTTAGCACAGTATCTGGAACATGGAAAGTATTCAGTATATATTAGGTGTTATTATAATAATATTATGACCACTTTAGGGACTAGAGAAACAGAAATCACACCCCTTTAGGAATTTGGTCTCTGACATGCTTGTCTTTGCTCATTGGCAGAGTATATTCTGGGCTCATTGAGAAACAAATGGTTATTGGGCCTGGCCTGGAACATGATTGTCAGCTAGGACACGGGCTAGAGCTGTGCTGTCTAGTACAATCAAGAAGCTACTGAGACTCTAAAGTGTGGTTATTTCTAAGTGAGATATGCCATAACATAAAATAATACTCTGGATTTGAAGACTTTATGTGGAAAAAAAGAATGTAAAATATCTCATAATAATTTTATATGGATTATATGTTGAAATGATAATATGTTAATATATTGGGTTAAATAAAATATTAAAATTCCTTTCATCTGTTTCATTTTTCATTTTACTTTTTTAGGGTGGCTACTAGAAAGTTTCAAATTACATTTCTATTGGACAGAGCTGGGCTGCAATCTATTTGTCCTGGTAAGTATGTTTTTAGCATTTTCAAAACACTTTCACATACATTTCTTTATGTTTCTAGGAACGTAGGGGAGAAGAAATTCTTTTCTCCATTACTAATATAGAGAAAATGAGAATTAAAGTGATTTGCCCAGAGACTTTCTCAAAGTAACATGTGCCCATGTGGAAAAAAATTCAAATAGAACAGAAGCCCTCATGATAAAAGGCAGCAATCTTCCACCTTACCCTTCACACTCTTCAGAGACAAACACTTTTAATACACACACACACATTTAGTGGTGACATATATATTTAGTGGTGCTATGGGTTACTTCAGTGGTACCCATGTAACTCTTATCAACACTGAACACGTTTTTCAAGATGCTTCTTTGGTGCAGCACCCTGCCTTCACCAGAACAACTCATAGTCCATGAAAGAGGTAACAGCCCTCAGAGTCACTGAATTATCTAATACAATCTCCAGCTCATAACAAGGACTGAGGGTTGTTTCCAGGGAGAAGGAAGAATAATTCTTGAGGAAGGAAGGAGTGTTTCACTGCAGTCTTCTTCCATAGTTGGGGCTTTTGTGGGCACAGTAGCTGCCCTAGTTTGCAAGATAATTGAAGTACAAATGTCCCTCATTGTATCAGGATTCTCCCAAATTTTTGAACCAAACTTTCTTCTTGAAAGAGGACAAGGCCTTCCACAAGTCTGGCATCAATTTATCAAAGGGAAAAAGAACCAACGATTACAAAGAGCCTGCAATATTCACGATGAGAACGATTAACTCTGAGCTTGGCAAGCTTTTTCTGTAAAGGGCCAGAGAGTAAATATTTTAGGCTTTGGGGACTATATGATCTCTGTTGCAACTAATCAACTATGATGTTGTTGCACGAAAGCAGTCCTAAACAATACACAAATAAATGTGCATGGCTGTAATCCAATAAAACTTTATTTATAAAAACAGGCCAAGGGCCAGTTTTGCCCAATGGCTGTTGTTTTGCCAACACTTGGATTAAGGTTTGTAGCTGAAACCTCATCCAAATTACAGAAAGCCTACAAAATTTGCACAAGATGAGGAAATACAGGTTAACACTGAGTAGCATTACCCATAAACAACAGTAATACAGGACTATCTGGGAATAGGAATGAAGACTAAATGGAGAGACAATGCCTAAACGTTTATGAAGCAATGCTGATAGTTGGATGACAGCCCTGGTGAGGGGCATCATGGGAGGCTTACCTTGAGATGTTGGGTGGGGAAAGGAAAGGAAAAGTAGCCAGAGGAAGCTAGTAAGTCTGGTGTGGATTGTCTCCCCACAATGGAGAACACCTGCACATGCTTAACAGCGAGAAGAGGTGAGCAGAGAAGAATAATTAAGTCATTAGGAAAACAAGAGGACTTGATGTCATGAAGAGGTGAAAAAGATTGCTTGGACAAGAAAGAGCAGCATTTCTTATTTTAATGAAGGGATGAGAATTGAATTGGCCCCAGTCCTTCAATTCCAATTCATTTCTCTGTTGTCCATGCTTCCACGATCCATTGATCCATGCCATTCTCCTTGTACATCACCTTCAGCCTTGCATCATCATTGCTTCAGTAAATACTGGCCTCCCTTTCTTGAGGGAAAGGAACCCATGTCAGTCATCTTCCCATCTTCATATTCATATGGTGTGCGCCAAAGAGAAGATGCCCAATATTAGTCTCACTAGATACCAGACCAGAGACAAAAAAGTGTTCATGTCCTAGAATATATGACAGGGATATAGGGCTGCTTTACTGCCAAGTCTGTTTTAGATTGAATTAAAAGCCATCTCAATTTAAGAGGTCACCTGGCAGAATAGTGGCCTACCATGTGAGTGAATGAGCATGAAATATGGCAGACAGCAATTATCCTTTCTGAGCATCTGCAATCAAAGGATAAATGGAGATGACTGATTTCCCTGAATAAAACTGGGTTTACATTCAAGATAAATGGCCAGGCAAGGTGAGGTTTGATGATGAATGAATTGGGATTAGCATTGCAAGCCTGATGGAGAAAGGCTTTCTATTCCTGACACTTAAAATCATTACTCTTGGTTAACATCTGCCACAATTAATCACTCTACTCCTGTGTTTGCTTAGAGTGCTTGGTTTGGATCTCAATTTGAGTGCTGATTTTAGTCTACCTTCTATTATCCATAGATGTATGAAAGCCTGCCTTTCCACTGGACTGTGATTCCTCTGAAACCAAAGACTGCTTTAACTAATTTTGTATCACAGTGGAAACTCCAGAATTCCTGTTGTAACAGTGATTTGGGGGAGAGCAATCTAAGGCATTGCAAGGAAAGCATTTGTGGGCTAGGTTTGCATTGCAGATACATTTTGATGTAGCTTTTATATTTCTTTAGGCAGCTTTGGGTGGCTAGTGATGGAGCAATAATAAATCACTGGTAAGCCCCTCTTTGGCACCAAAAGAGTCCCTATAATACCTTCTACATACATGATTGAATTGAATATGTTGACATTTTACCTGAATTGTTTTTTTAAATGTTAAGGGGATAGAGGAACTGTTTGTCACCTAACCCCTCTTTCTCATGTGGAGAGTTGCTTCACATGTTTTGTCAAGACATATTTTGATGAATTTGATGGCCATGTCCTGCTAAGACTGATGGATTCCATCTATTATACAAGGGCTGGCCTTTAGTATTCCAAGTGTGGGTATGGAATTTAGGTGTGGGAGCTCAGGCATAGCTGAGTCACTCAGCACAATAGAGAGAAGAGGCATGAAGGGGCAGGAGTGATAGCCTGAGGAAAGCCAAATTGAAC
>NW_017731411.1:1289709-1291232 GCF_001890085.2 Hipposideros armiger
CACACACACACACACACACACCCTGTGGTGGCACAGTTGAAAATAGGTTTTGGAGAGCAGAAACATCTAAAGGTCATTTAAACCTGTTTCCTGAAAAGTGTTCAATATAACCCCTCTGCTGCAGGCACAGTGACCTGAACTTCAAGGATTTGTGCCCCACAGTGTGAAATGGCAGGGGCAATGAAGAGAAACAGCGACCCAGCCAGGGAGTTTATTTCCCAGCCTGTCTGCATCTGGGTGGGTCCACAGGGCCAGTTCTTGCCAATACATTATGGGTGAATGAAGTGTGGCCTTCTGAGGTGAAGTGGTTAAACATTGGGTTCTTAGTCCTATTGGTCAGGAGCTGGAACATTTTTTTTTGTAAAGGGCAGATAATAAATATTTGTAGGTTTTTCGGGCTATAGTCTCTATTGCAACCACTTAACTATGCCATTTCAGAAAAAAAAAATCAGCCACAGAGAATATATAAGCAAATATACAAGTATGAACATGGCTGTGTTCCAATAATATGTTATTCTTGGACATTGAATTTCCTATAATTTTCAAATGTCATGAACTATCTTTTTTTTTTTATTTTTTCAACCACCGAACACTGAAAACCATCTTTAGCGTGCAGGCCATACAAAAACAGACAGAGGGGTGGGTTTGGCCCTTGAGCCTCAGTTTGCCACCTGCTCTTGGTAATTTCTCAGCTCACATGATCTCACATTACCTGGATACAGGAGATCCAGGGAAGGGCTCTGTGGTCCCAGGAAATAGTGGGGTGACCAGATGGAAGGAAAATCACCCAGGCGAGCTGCTCAAGACAGTTGCCCAAGTAGGAATATCTTTGAGTAAGAAATAAACCCTTATTTTATTAAGCCACTGAAATTTGGGGGGTCATTTGTTATAGGAGCAAGTGTTGTTTATCTTCATAACTTCCCTCTTCTGTCTCTTAGCTCAATGAAAGAGTCAATAATTTTTACATTGTTCACTAGGCTTTGTGCAGGGGGTTAAAAGGGAAATAAGAGAATAGTAGATATCTAGACTACATCATAACATGTGGCAGTTTCTTTCTTTGTCAAAGTGTTCTTGATATAGCTGAGAGTCTTGGGACATGGGAAGAACATACTGAATCTTGTCAGAACTATTTTCAAAGGCTTTTTCTTCTATTTTAAAATAATCCCCAAGGAATATGCACTAACACCTCATTTATCCACACAATTGCCCATCTCCTTGGCTACCTGCTGCATTTCTTGAAATAGTTGTTTAGAACTCATTCCATATTTTTCTCAAACCACCAGTCCCATCTCTATCTCCCCCTCCATAATCTAGCTGACTATATCATTTTCTATGAGCCCAGATTCATTCTCTAATAAATTTCTCTCTTCATCTGTTACTATTCTCTTCACTTCCTTAAAATGCCTTTGAATCAGCATCAATTATTTTCATTCTCTTTTGAAGGAAGCCCCTTCTCCCTAGACAAGTGGATATCTCTTTTTCTCTCTGTTTCTCTCTCTCTCTCTGTTTCTCTCTCTCTCTCT
>NW_017731411.1:1291332-1308998 GCF_001890085.2 Hipposideros armiger
AGTTTTAGAGTCACAGCAAAACTGGGTGGAAGGTGCAGATTTTCTGTATACTCCCTGCCCCCACTCATGTACTGACACCCCCACTATCAGCATCCCCCATGAGAGTGGTACACTTCTTACAATTGATGAACCCACAGTGACACATAATTATCACCCAGAATTCATAGCTTATATCAGGGCTTATTCTGGGTGTTGTACATTTTATGGGTTTAAATGGACAATGTCATATATCCACCATGATGGTGTCATACAGAGTAGTTTTACTGCCCTAAATATTATCTGTGTTCTGCCTATTCATCCCTGCTTCCCTCTAACCCCTGGAAACTACTGATCTTTTTACTGTCGCCATAGTTTTGCCTTTTCCACAATGTGATATATTTGGAATTATATAATATAATACATAGCCTTTTCAGATTGGCTTCTTTCACTTAGTAATATGCATTTAAGTTTCCTCCATGCTTTTTCATGTCTTCATAGAGCATTTATTTTTGACTGAATGATATTCCATTGTCAGGATGTACCAGTTATTTATCCATTCACCTACTGAAAAAATCTTGTAGCTATGACTTCTCTTGTCAACCACTAAGATTTTTCAGCCAATGCTTGATATCCTCTTTTCCTCATTTATCACTGTTACCTTTTGCAGTCAAGTATCAGTCTTACTCACACCACTGTAACAGCTCTTGAGGTCACTGATGATTCATAGGCTGCAAAGTCAATGGTCTTTCTCAGGTCTTTATCCATCACAACTTCTTCAGTCTTGACATCTTATAGCACTAAGTGTGCTAGGTCTGGGGTGGTCCAGCTTGTTATGTGTAACCTCAGGGCCTATAGTACATTAGTTATTCATCATTGGTTCTGTGTATTTACAGACTCAGTAGAGCTAGATAAGACATAAACTTGAGTCTTGGTTTAGGCAGGAGAAAAGTCTGTGCCAATTGCTAGAGATATCATCCAGTGTGCACATGTGTGCTTTTGTGAATTAAAGTCACTGTGGTATCTAATCACCTGTGACAAAGCCAGTTCTTTAGAAAGTAGATGAAAAAAATAGGTAAAAGCATAACAAATGCCGGAAATATACAGAAAAAGAAACCAAAGAACTTATCAATATACCTCTGCTGTACTTAAATATTATGATTGAATCAAATAAAATTACCAATATTCAGAATTTTGACTTATAAAAATGGTAATGTTATAAGTTTTGATCTAATATGTGAAGTATCTTTCCCCTCCCTCCCAAGAAAGACTGCATTTAAAAGCCTGGAACTTATTTATATTATATCTCTTCAACTTGGCATATACTGAGGTCAATGCATGTTGAACTGAATTGGAATTCAGCTGAAGGCAATGTCTACACATCGGGAAAGCTATGTTCTAGTCTTAGCTCTGCCACAGTGATCTCTGTCAACTTAGATGGCACTGTTGATCTGAGTCAATTTTCTTCATCTGTAAAATGGGGATGGTTTCTGTACTCTGTCCCTCAAACAATTCCTGCAAGGATCAAAGAGCATTGTATATATGGCAGCATTTTGTTAACTATAAAAAGCTGTGGATCTGTATCTAGTTTATAGCCAGGATTTACTCATTATAGATATTGTTGAACTAACCTGGAAATGAGGGGAAAAAACACACCATTGTGACCTAGCTGTGTTTTCCTGTTTTATAGATCAATAATATGGGACTGAGAAGAAGCCTAACTCAGTTCACGTAGCTGGGATGTATATCCACTCCTAGAACATGGATCTTCTGCGTATATCCTTTCCCTTCCTGAATCACAGAGGCCATTGAGCTATAAATTCCACACTATGTTTTTTAAGTAGGGCTTTAAAAAAAATGTACTGTTTCCATACTCAACTGAAAACTGACTCTGAGCAGCTTACAAGGAAAGTTTTCAACACTGAAATATTCCATCATCAGCCCCCTAAGGCTAAGGATTCTTCCAGATACCACTTGGAGCTCTGCTCATGCCTTCAAGCCAAGCCCCTCCATGCACAGATCAACTAACTCCAGCCTCCAGTCTGCAAAAGATCTCCTGGATCTTCTCTGCTGCCTAGTCGAAAGCTTCTTGACTCAGTGCCAAGGAATCCTTTTCACCTTCATTTTATTAAAATCATTTTATTATATTACAACCTTTCAAGAAGATGTGGGCTGTAACAGGGAAATAAATAGAGCCAATCTATTTTGTATCATCAAAGTCCTTAAATGATGAAGATGTGAAATACCAATTTCTCTTTTTTCCTGTTCATCACTGTACAGAGGATTATTGAGGCTAATTGAAGCCTGTTGCATTTTTCTTCTATTGATGTGGATTTTAGCTGAAATGGAATGAAACATTGTCTATGAAGGGAGATTACTTTTACAAATTAAACCAATGTATCTTACTGAGTTCTATTTCCAGAAATGTGACCTTATTACACTTCATAATTAAAAATGAGAGCAATAAAGACACGCTAGCCAACATGACTTCTCATAACGCCTACTGGATTTGAAGTAAGTTTGATCTTGACCATTAAAACATCAGAAGGTACCCTATGGGGACTGTGATGAAAAGCTTCCCATTGTATCAATCATTCCTGGCCATTCCAGACAAGATATCAGCCTTCATCTGTTCTTAGTAAATAAAAAGCTCTTGAGTATTCATATTGGTTCTATGAAAAGAGGAACAACAGAATTCTCAATATGGCTACCTACAGATGAGAAAGAAGAAAAGGAGAAAAAGGCAGGTTTAGAATCCAGGTTTATTTTGAAAAGGAGGAAGCAGTGGGAAACAGGGGAAAAAAGGAACTGGAGGCAAGGTTGAGGGATGACTGGCAAAAGGATCCATGGTAGACGAGTGAGAGTTTCCTGGATGATCTGTGCTGGGGGACGGAGGAGCTGTGCTGTGAAGTTCTAAGAAAATAAAGCAGAAGGTTTTAGAGCATCAGGAAAGAGGCTGAGACTAGAAGGGGGAAGACTTGGGTGGATAAATAAAACAACTCAGTCTTTAAAAAAGAATAAAGTTGTTTAAATTTGCCAGCTAAGCCAGACAATGCAAAACTCTTGAGCCCCTAGTTTCTCCTGGAATGGCTTCCCCTTCACACTGAGACACCAGATCCCAGACTGTTGTTATACATATCTTAAAGCTATAGAGGGACATAGGTAGGGGACCCAAAGGGGATGGCTCTGTGATTTCAAATCAAGCCTCTCATTCGGAGCCCCATTGGTTAAGTCTCTGGAACATTTTCTCTCCAGTCCACATTCGCTCTCTATTTATGGTCTCCATTTATAGGGGTTGTTAAAATGCCTTTAATCCTCTATGTCCAGCTGGACTTGATCCCAGCCAAAGTAAATTTCAAATACCCTAGAGTCTCAAAAACAAACCTGCACTCAAATCCCATAATTCCAGCAACTTTCTTGTTTTGCTCTGCAATGCAAAATGCATTGGTCATATTTTTAAACACCAAATGACCAAAGACAATCTGTGATCTTGGAGACAGATGAGATTTCAAGTATCATCTTGTCCAGTGTCAAACCATTCCACTTACAAGGGTGTGTTATTCTTAACAGGAGAGAACTTCTACAGTTAGAATACAGTGAAAGCTATGTCAGCTCCAGCAAATTCTTTTTTTTTTAATTAAAGTTTATTGGGATGACAATGGTTAGTAAAGTTACATAGGTTTCAAGTGTACAATTCTGTAATACATCATCTATATATCATATTGTGTGCTCATCACCCAGAGTCAGTTCTTCCATCACCATATATTTGATCCCGTTTACCCTCCTCTACCACCCTCCTCCCCCCCTTACCCTCTGGTAACCACTAAACTATTGTCTGTTTTGGTTTCTTTGTTTACCTTGTTCCTTTGTTGCTTTGTTTTATATCCCACATATCAGTAAAATCATATGGTTCTCGACTTTTTCTGTATGACTCAAGCAAATTCCTGATCTGTAAAGTATGAATATTAACAGAACCTACTTTATAGAGGTATTGTGAGAAAAAGATGAAATAATCCATGGAAAACATGCTGAGCTCTAGGCCTGACAAACAGTAAGTATTCAATGATTGGCAGATATCACCACTGCTGCCAATACATCTTATTAGTCCTGCTACAACATCTATTCTTATTATTAAACTGCATGCCCAGCATCTTTTGCCTGACTATTTCTTCATTTGCCACTATTTATCTGATTGTAGTTGGAGTAACTATGGTACTTACCTTCTCCATCCACTTTCATTCTCCACTACAGTTGTGTGCTGACCCAAGCTCAATCAATGTGTCCCTTCTAAGTTTAAAAACAAATGACAGTCAGTTCAGACCTCTACTCATGGCTGAACCCATATCATGTAAAAGATGAGCTATATCATTGGTTATTTTCTGTCGTGTAGAAAAAAGAGAAATGTAGTTCACGGCAGTGGTTCTCAATCTTTACTGAGCACCAGAATCCCAGGAAAGCTTGTTCAAATACATATTGCTGGCGCCTACCCCTATTTCTCATTCTGGGGCAGGGTCTGAGATTATGTACCTCAAACAAGTTCCCAGGTAAAGTTGGCACTGATGGTCTGGGTGCCACACTATGGGAAGCACTGGTCTATGACAAAAGAGAAGTATAAAATGAACATACTGAGCAAATCAAACATATATAGATAGATAGATAGATGATAGATAGATAGATAGATGATAGATAGATGATAGATAAAACATATTCTGGCTTCTCCAGAGAGGGATGCAACCCCTCCCTAAGGCTCTGTCTCTATCCTATGAAATATCTGAGGATCATTCCAATAATGTCTCTTTCTTGCCTAAGTTAGCTTGGTGTTTTTGCAACCCAAAACATCATTTCAGAGTTTGGAGTGCAATGCAGTCTTCTGTACTTGAAAAGCCAATTCTTCATATTTTATTTCAAACTTCCAGGTAGTAGCTATATCCGTACCCTGTATGAGCAAGAAGGAGGCTAATCTTTAGAATAAGATGAGAGCTTCAAAGTGCAGCTAAGGAGACCTCCCTCCAGGAAGACATCATCAAGGAGCTATGCCCATGTAAGTCCATATGCTGCCATGGCGAGGACCACTGCTCTGGCGCATCAGGCAGAGAGGCTCCTTAAACACTTCCCAGCCGAGGCCCACGTCTGCAGAGCCTCACTGCAGCCTGGCATGTAGAGTGGACAGGAAGACAGACTTAGACATGAGCTCCAGCTTTGCCATTGCCAGCTGTGTGTCCTTGGGGAAGTTAGCATTTCCTAGCTTCAGTTACTTCACCTGTTAAGTGAATTAAATACAGTGCCACTTCACAGGTTTGTAATCCCACTGATTGATAAGCTACGGGAAAGCACCCCATCTAATTTCTGGAGCATTTGTGGAAGGTACAGAGGAATCATTATCATCATTATTAGGTAGGCAGTGGGGAGGAGGCCAGCAGATGAATGCTGAGTATAAAAGGTTACACAGAAAACCAAACAGCCACAGTCATTTTTGGGATGATAAGGCCAGAGGGTAGATCTGGCCTTTTCCCATGCTCCCTCAGTGCCTACCCCCAACATGAAGCAGCTCTACTACTGGGAAAGGTAAGTGCAGAACCCAGCCCTTATAATCCTTATAATCCTTATTGTACCACAAACCCCTCATCTTTTGCCTGTTTCTTTCCACTCAGTAACTCCAATTATTGGTTAGAGCACAGAGTAACCAGAAATCCCTCTGCCTGGACCAATCAAGTCACCTCCAGAGAAAGTCCTGGCATGCCTCGGCTAACCTCATCAGGTCCCCAGCACAGACCCACCTGGGATGTGGCTGATTCATCAGCCCTGGACTTCAGTGTGGTAAGCAGACAGTAGCAGGTCCCCAGTTAGGTGTACCCCTGTTTCTTTTCACCAGTTCTCTCACCATCATGGGAATGCCCCTGAGCCTAATTATCTGGGCCATACCAGCTGAGAACTACCAGGTATAACACTGTGGTAATGGAGGTTGATTTTTAAAGAATAAACACGCCAGGACCATGACATCCTCACCTCTGCTGTCCCCTTTTAGGCAGGTGCTGTGAGGCTGCATACAGTCAGTGATTTTGTCTCTGGATAGATGTCTCTGGAATTTCTCTGTGCCCCCAAAGCCAAAGCATGTCCTCCACAATATTATTATTCGTGTCAAATCTTCATTTGCTAAAGATTTTGAGTGAATTTGATTTTGAAAAATAGCTAATGCTATTCATTGCCAAGCCTGGTGAAAGGAGGCTGATGGAGCAGGGGAATAACAGCTTGGGTAATAAACAAGTGTGACTTTGAGATTGATTTTTCTGAGCACGGATCATAAACTGATTCTGAGAGAACTCAGAAAGGCAGGCATGTGCGCTTTCCCAAGTATGGTTCCTTCCTGAGTGAATGAGGACTGAACTAATAAGTGCTGAGTGCCTACTGTGTACCAGTTGCTTTACATACATAATCTTTGAATGTATAATCTCACAACTATACTACATGGTTAACATTTGCAAAAAAAGAAACAGACTCTCAGAGCAGCAGCCTGTTCAGCCTCACAGAGGTAATGAATAGCAGAATCCGGATCAGAATTTAAGCTACCTGACTGCAAATACTCAGTGTGTGGGACTTCCCCAGTGGGCTTTGCACTCAGCTGAAACTTATGACCTGACTCCTGAATCAGCTGCCCCTTTTCTCTTCTCGTTTTCTTTATCAATCTTCTCTCTGAACCTCAGCTTCCTACCTAGAACCTTCCACCTGCTCAAAACATAGAATTAGGGGAACTTCGCCTAACAAAACTGTCAAATGATCACTAATAAAGACAGTATTCACGGTGTTAAAATGATAAGATGCAGCAATCACCCCTACTTTTCTCAGAAATCACCCCAAAGCAACAAGCAAAAAAAAAGAGAAAGAAAGAAACACAGACACAAACTCTGTCCTTGACGTAACTGGGAGACATCAGTAGCCTAAATTCACAACACAGCTGGTTTTTCTGTGTGCGGTAGTTCTGTTCTGTCAAGTGGCCATGAGCACTGACTTAGTGAATGCTGAACCAGTGCTCCTAGGGGAAAGTCAGGGTAGAGTTCTGCAAGTGTGTGCTCACAACATTCTCATCAATCTAGCAATACATAACCTTGTATTATGCATGTTTTTGTTTAAAAATTCCTTATTTAATATATATCATTGATTCATCAACATTGAACTCATGACCAACAGCACAATAACTCATGCCTGATCAAAGCTTATCTAACACTCGTAATTTCTCCATAAGGATACCACAGCCTTCTTACACTGAAGAACAGCAGATAGCACTTCAGCACTATGCTTAGTGGCCAATTTAAACAGCGAAGTTAGAAACAACAAGCTAAAAAATGTGAAAACATGGCACTAAATAGACCATGGAAAAGAATACTTGCATTGTTTAGAGGTTTTTCTTGTTGAGTTGTATGAGTTCTTTATATACTTCGGATATTAGCCCCTTATCAGAGGTGTTGTTTGCAAATATCTTCTGCCATTTGGTTGGTTGCCTCTTTGTTTTGTTGAAGGTTTCTTTTGCTGTGCAGAATCTTTTTAGTTTGATATAGTTCCATTCATTTATTTTTGCTTTTACTTCCCTTGACTTGAGGTTAAATTCATAAAATCTTCTCTGAACTCAAGGTCCATAAGTTTAGTACCTATGCTTTCTTCTTTGCAGTTTATTGTTTCAGGTCTTATGTTTAGGTCTTTGATCCATTTTGAGTTAATTTTGGTATACGGTGACAGACAGCAGTTTAGTTTCATTCTTTTGCACATGGCTTTCCAATTTTCCCAGCACTATTTATTGAAGAGGCTTTCTTTTCACCATTTTATGTTTTTGGCTCCTTTGTCAAAAATTATCTGCCTGTATATATCTGGGTTTATCGGGGTTCTCAATTCTATTCCATTGGTCTGTGTGTCTGCTTTTTCCTGCCAATACCATGCTAGTTTGATTATTGTCATTTGTAGTATAAATTGAAGCTGGGAAGTGTGATACCTTCAGTCTGGTTCTTTTTTTCTTAGGATTACTTTGATTATTCAAGGTCTTTTGTGATTCCATACAAATCGGACGATTGTTTTTTGTTCTATTTCTTTTAAAAGTGCCATTGAAATTTTGATGGAGATTGCATTAAATATGTATATTGCTTGGGGTAATATGGTCATTTAACTATGTTAATTATTCCAATCCATGAACATGGAATAGGTTTCCATTTCTTTGTGTCCTTGTCAATTTCTTTTAATAATGTCTTATAGTTTTCAGTGTATAGGTCCTTCATCTCCTTTAAGTTTATTCCTAAGTATTTTATTCTTTTTGTTGCAATTACAAAAGAAATTTTCTTTTTCATTCTTTTCCTGAAATTACATTGTTAGTGTATTTTTAAAAATTGATTTTTGTACATTGATTTGGTATCCTGCAATTTTACTGTATTTGTTTATTGTTTCTAATAATTTTTTAGTGGAATCTTTGGGGTTTATATATAAAGAATAATGTCATCTGCAAAAAGTGACAACTTAATTTCTTGATTCCCAATTTGAATGACTTTTATTTCTTTTTCTTGCCTGATTGCTCTTGCTAGGACTTCTAATACTATGTTAAATAACAATGATGATGGGGGCATCCCTGGGTTATTCCTGACCTTTGAGGAAAATCTTTCAGTTTTTTCACCTTTAAGTATGATATTAGCTAAGGGTTTGTCATATATAGTCTTTATTATGTTGAGGTACTTTCCTTCTATACCCATTTTATGTGTTTTAATCATAAATGGATGTTGTACCTTGTCAAATGTTTTTTCTCTATTTATTGATATGAACATATAATTTCATCCTTTATTTTGTTCATGTGGTGTATCACAATGATCGATTTGCATATGTTGAACCATCTTTGTGCCTCTGGAATGAACCCCACTTGATCACGATGTATAATCTTTTTAATGTATTGTTGTATTTGATTTGCTAGTATTTTGTTTAGGATTTTTGCATCTGTATCCATCAGAGATATTGGTCTGTAGTTTTCTTTCTTTGTGTTATCCTTTCCAGGTTTTGGTATCAGGGTAATGTTGGCCTCATAAAATGAATTATTGCCTGTTTTTCAAATTTTTGGAAATGTTTGAGGTGGACAGGTATTAAATTATCTTTGAATGTTTGGTAGAGCTCACTAGTAAAGCCATCTGGTCCTGGACTTGTGCATTGGGGGAGGATTTGGATGATTGTTTCAATTTCCTGACTGTTGATTGGCCTACTTAGATTTTCATGATTCTGTTTAGTTCTTTGGGATTCAGTCTAGGAAGGTTATGTATTTTAAAGAACTTGTTCATTTCCTCTAGGTTATTGAATTTGGTGGCATATAGTCCTTTGTTTTATTCTTGTATTATCTTTTGTATTTCTGTGGTATCCACTGTGACTTTTCCTCTTTCATTTCTGATTTTGTTATTCATGTTTTTTTCTCTTTTTACCTTAGTGAGTCTAGCCAGGGGTTTGTCAATTTTATTAATCTTTTCAAAGAACAAGCTCTCTGCTGCTTTTTTTTTGTTCTCTGTTCTCTATTTCATTTAATTATGCTCTAATTTTTAATATTGCCTTCCTTCTTTTGACTTTGGGTTTCATTTGTTTCTCTTCTTCTAGTTCTTTAAGATGTAATGCTAGGTTGTTTATTTGGCATTTTTCTTGTTTCTTGAGATAAACCTGTAATTATGTAAATTTCCCTTTTAATACTGCTTTATCCACATTCCATTAATTTTGATATGATGTATTTTCATTCTTATTTGTTTCTATGTATCTTTTGATCTCTCCTTTTATTTCTTTTTTGACCCAGTCTTTAGCAGCATGTTGTTTAATCTCCACATATTTGTGGGCTTTCCCCACTTTCTTTTTACAGTTGATCTCCAATTTCAAAGCATTATAGTCAGAGAATATGCTTGGTATGATTTCTATCTTCTTAAATTTGTTGAGGCTAGTTTTGTGTCCCAGCATATGGTCTATCCTGAGAATATTCCATGTGCACTAGAAAAGAATGTATAGTCTGGTGTTCTAGGATGAAGAGCTCTGTAAATATCAATTATGCCCTTTTGGTCTAATGTGTCATTTAAGGCTGATATTTCCTATTGATTTTCTGTTTGGATGATCTACCCATAGCTGTTGATGTTGTATTTAGGTCCTCTACTCTAATTGTGTTTTTGTCAGTTTCTTCCTTTAGTTCTGTTAGTTGTTGCTTTGTATATTTTGGTGCTCATTACTGGGAAAATATATATTGATAAGTGTTATATCTTCTTGATTTATTGTCCCCTTTATCATTATGAAATGTCCATCTTTGTCTCTTGCTACGTTTTTTTATCCTGAAGTCTGTTTCATCAGATATAAGCAAGACTACATCCACTTTTCTCTGAATGCCATTTCCTTGTAGTATCATTTTAAACCCTTTCATTTTGAGTTTATTTTTCTTTAATTTCACTAGCTATTAGGAAAATGCAAATCAAAACCACAATGAAATATCACCCCACACCTGTTATAATGGCTATTGTCAACAAAACAATTAATAACAAGTGTTGGAGAGGCTGTGGAGAAAAAGGAACCTGCATACACTACTGGTGGGAATGTAAATTGGTACAGCCACTATGGAAACCAGTATGGGAGTTCCTCCAAAACAAAATAAGAATAGACTTACCATACAACCCAGAAATCCATCTTCTGGGTAGCTACCCCAAAAATCTGAAAACATTTATTCATAAAGATATATGTACTCCTATGTTTATTGATTGCAGCATTATTCATAGTGACCAAGACATGGAAACAACCAAAGTATCCTTTGATAGATGATTGTATAAAGAAGATGTGGTGCATACAAGGGAATATTGCTCGGCCATAAGAATAGATGAAATAATGATAAAAGGGAATGAAACACAACTTGGAGCTATTAGGAAATAAATAAAAAGTGAATCCATACTTAGGAGTAGTACATAGAATAAACACTGTTGTAAACATAGTAAGGAATATGAAGAACACAAATGAGGAAAGCAAGGAAAATGAAATGGAATAATCAGAGTTTTAAAGGATGGAAGAGAAAACAATAGACATGAGAGGTATAAATGATACAAGTAATTGGTATCTCCGATGAAAAGAAAGAACTACCAGAGGATAAACTTTAGCTAACTACAAATAAGTGGGAAAGAAAAAATATGACAAAATGACTGAAATAATTGTAGGACTGAGGTGAAAACAAAAGTGGAAAATTGCTCAGAATAGAAATTAAAACTCTAAATATATTGAAATAAAATTCCTAACAAAAGTTTGAAGGTAAAGGCAGAAAGAAGTTGGGAGATAGCACTGCTACTTTTGAGGGAAAGAGAAAATAGCATTTAAAGATGATATATCAAGTAATTGAGCTGTAAGTATATTTAACAACTCTAAGAAAATAATGTCAACTAAAAATGAGTAGTGGAAGCTAACAGGAAAACATAGAGAAAGCATAATATACCAATTTTGTTCTGTTTTGTAGACATTTAAATGTCTACATGGCTATTTAAATGTCATACACAAATGTGTTATATGTATCTTTACATTTACAAAAGTAACTCAAACTAAAACATAAATTTTCCACATTAGCCAAACACATACCACACCCAAAATCCCAAGAAAATTCAATCATAGAAATAGATTTTTTTAATCAAGAAAAACAAAACATAATAAAAAATAGATTATAGAATGAAGAACAAATTTATCATGATACAAATAGACAACACTCTTAAAAAGTCAGATGACAAAGCAAAACCCAATTTTACTGGACAATTAAACAAATCTAACACAAAATGACCAAAAATAGTTGGAAGTACAAGGACAGGCAAACTGATCATGATCTTAATAACAGACAAAATTATATTCCAGGTAAAAAGGCTTCAATAAATAAAAAAAAGAACATTTTAAAATACTAGGTTCAATTCACAATGAAGAACTAATAGTTACTGATGACTATTTACCAAATAACAGCATTATCATTCATAAAGGAAGTGAGCAAGAAATATCTAGATAGACAGGCACAATTGTAGAAAACTTCATTTCACCTATCTCAGCCCACAAAAGAAGTAATTAAAAAAAAAAACTTAAAAATTCTGAAAGAACATAATAATATGGATATCATATATATGTATACTTCTTTCTATCCTAAAAACAGAGAATAGATCTTCATTTCAAATGCCCATGAATTATGGGGGGGGGGAAACTAATCATTTGTTAGGCCAGAAAGTAAACCTTAGTAAATGTTTGAAAGAGGAAATAATTTAGAAATTCTTCTCTGCTCACAGTGAAATAAAGTTGAAAAGTAATTATAAAACTAATAGGGAAAAACACCCAACTACCTGGAAATTTTAAAACATTTAAATAAATTTTGTGTTAATTGCAAATAGCTACAAAAATAAAGATAAGAAAATAGTACATGGAATACAGCTAAAGCATAATTCAGGGGAAAATTTTCAACATATTTATTAATAAACCAGAAAATAGAAAATAAATTAACTTAGATAGCCAACCTGACTTCTAGTAAATTATAAAAGAAAATCAGCAAACAAACAAAAAGAATAAGGAAGACAGAAAAATCCCTACGTCCACTAAAATAAATCTCACATTAATCAAATACTAATATTAAAATTAAATGATTAAAGATTATTGTGCAGGGGGTTCAAGATGGCAGATTAGGTAAATGCTATACCTACTGCATCCCAGAATCACACCAAAATTACAAATAAATTATAGAACAATCAACCTCAAGAGTCATCTGAAGACCAGATGAACAGAACCCCTATAACTAAGGATATAAAGAAGAGGGTACATCAAGATGGGTAGAAGGGGTGGAGATGCAAAACAGGCTGACCCCAAATCCACAGATAGTGGTTGAACACCAGGAGGGACACCTCAGTAGCGGAGGTCTCCCTGGAAGAGGGAGGGGTCCCAGCCCCACACTGGGCTCCCCAGGAAGAGGAGTCCCCACAACATCTGCAGTGAAAATCAGCAAGGAATCCCTCTATCCATCCTGGTGAGACTGAAGGTCCTCTTAAAAGGCCCATGCACAGGCTCACTCACTTGCAAGCACTCACCCTGGGCTCTGCCAGAGGGACAGCAACACAAGAGGCACCAGAGACAAACAGGGAAAGACTGAGTTGTGTGGCTGCAGGGCAAGGGCTACAGGGACAGCCGCCATTATCCCTGCATGGAGCTCACCTATGTGTTGAAACCACTTTCCTTTGATGAACCCACTCCCGCAAGGACAAATCTGAGACTGCATTGGTCTGGTAAATCCACACTTGGTGATTCTCTTGGATCCCACCTGCCCAGCTATTGCAGCAATGCTGGGAGCACTCCCAGCTCCTGGGCAGCCAGTCCCACCCCACAAGCTTCAAGAGGCTTCTACAGCAGCAGACACCACATGGCAGCATGGGAAATGATCCGTGGTGAGCAGTCAGCCCCAGCTTAAGTTGCAGCCTTTCTTAGGTGGCTCTCAGGGATCTGCATGCCTGAGGTGAGCAGTGGCTGGCCGCTGTGTTCTCAGGACATTTAGCGGAGTAGCCACAGGCTCAGCACTGGCACAAAAACTAAACCTGTATTAACTTTGTGAAAACGACTGGCCACATGCCATGACTCTCTGGGACCCTCCCCCACCCAACTTGGGTAGCATTGCCCAAGGCACTGTCAACATGGGGTCAGCCAGCCTGGCCCATGCACTGAGCCTTTTGGGCAGCCATCAGGTGGCAATAAGCCTAGGGGGCCTGGGTGTTTTGCTAGGCTTCCTCAGGCCTACTACTGGTAGCAGCTGGCCTTGGTTCACAGCACGGACACCCTCATATGCCTTGACGTCCAGCACAGGCAGCAGCCAACAACATATAGCTTTGTGGCTCCTACCAGGTAGCCATGGGCCAGTCACAGGCAAGGCTGAAATTGGCTTGCAAGAGAGCCCCTCTGAAGGGGCACCAGAAACAACGCACACAGAGGCCAGCTTCAGACCACACCCAAGCACTAGCTGGTTTAGCCCCATAAGTGGCACACCAAAAGGGTGGTCTCAATAGGCACAAGAGCCACTGGGGCAAATCCCCCTCTGAGGAGTCAGTCCCCACACAGCAGCTCATACACTGTGGGTGTAGCTCATACATCGATGTCCCAGCTTCCAGGCAGTCAAACAGGGGAAATTCTCTCTTACTCGAGGAAGCATAAGCATTTTTGTTCTACTCAGGGCTTCAACTGATTGGATGAGGCCCACCCATAATGGGAGGGTCATCTGTTTTACTAATTCAAATATGAACCTCCTCCAGAAACAACTCACAAAAACACCCAGAATAATGTTTGACTATATATCTGGGCACCCCATGGCCCAGCCAAGTTGACTCATAAAATTAACTATCACACAAGCATATAAGAGTGAACAGGGAGTAAATAGAAAAACAATTAGCAAGCCTTCCTGAGAGTCTGGTATGAGATGAGAAGGAACTACTAGACAATAGGTTAATCCAGATCTTAACAATATGAAACTCAAAGCAACCAGAAGAGAATTTACCTGATGTTGTTAATATGGGCTGGGAGGGGGTACAGGTGAACACTGGGATAAACAGAATATACAAGCTTCTGTAAACTAGAGTCACATGAGAGGTGCCTCTACTGCCAATTAGGGTGTAGAATGAAAGCATAACTGTTTTTATTCATCTTTTGTCCAAGCCAAACTGGACATCATTGTTTAGAAAATGATAAGAGACTGGTGAAATCTGTGCAAAAGTTCCTGAGCAAGAAGTTCTGCTCCTTTGAATGCCACGTGTGTGATGTACACATTCACAGGAAGTCAGAGGACCCCAGCACAGTTCTCTTGCTATGTTAGTGTCTATTCCCAGGACTAGTGTAATACCATTGAGGGACATGGAGTTTCTTTCAGACTCAACCAGCCTAGTTCTTTCAGAGAGTTCTGCCCAGGGACTGAAGATATAAATTTAGTAGTAATCTGACCTAGTGATGACAGTACGTAAAACCATGGAACTAAATGGGACCACCTTGGGCAGTGGTTCTCAGCCATGAGTACATATAAGGTGATAAGGTCACCTGGGAAAATTGTAAAACCTGCCAAAGCCAGAGTTCCACACCCAGAGGTCCTAGCTCCTCTTATCAGGTCCCAGGCATCACTGCATTTGGAAACTTTCCTGGATGATGCTAATGTGCAGGCAGAGTTGAGAACAACCAAGGAAGAAGAGAGGAATCTCAACCAAACCTGAGGCAATCAGCCTGAGTTTGAGAATTAAAGACCATTGAAGAAAACAGAAGCCAGAGAGGAAAGGGTTTTGAGAGGATGTGAGGTCAATGGTAATGCAGGCTACTGAGTTGAATCAGATGAGGTTGGAAAAGCAACCAAAGCGTTTGACAACATGGCGGCAGTTGGCAACCTTTTGACAAGAGTGATTGGAACAGAAACCAGACTGGAGTGAGCTGA
Organism: Hipposideros armiger; assembly: GCF_001890085.2. Lineage (NCBI taxonomy): Eukaryota > Metazoa > Chordata > Mammalia > Chiroptera > Hipposideridae > Hipposideros > Hipposideros armiger. The sequence continues at coordinate 1,306,745 of NW_017731411.1, forward strand.
AGTGGAAACAGGCATTGTAGCAACGTTTTTGAGTTCTGCTCTGAATAGATGAGTCTAAATGATGTAGCAGCTGCTGTAGCATGTGGGGGAAATGGAGAGCTGTTTCCTATGCTGATGGGAATGGCCTAATAGAAAAGAAGAATTTTTTAAAGCAGGAGCAAAGTGCAGTAACTGCAGCAGTTCTGTCCCTGGGAAAGCAAGGGAAGATGGAGTTCAGATGATGAGTGATCAGCCTTTGACAGGAGCCAAGATTCCTTTTCTTTGGAACCATGATGGAAGATGGGGAATATGTGAACTCATCAAGGAAGGGCTGTAAATTTGGAGGTGGGAATGTGAGAGAATGTCCATCTGATGGCTTCTATAAAGATTTATTTATATCAATAAAATCATACAATTAATAATAGTTTGAAGCCTGTTGACCACCTATTGTCTCTGCCTTAAACATATTTTCATGTCAATAGATATACATCTCAATCATCCTTTAAAAATTACTGTATAGTATTTCTTTGTGTAGTTGACCATTGTTTATTTATTCAATACACTTATGGGGGCAACTTAATTTTTTCCCATATATTGATGATAAATATTCTTACACATTTTAAAAATTATTTTCCTCAGATTTCTAAGGATATAATTTCTGTAAAAATCATCCTTTGCTAGTAATCAACGTTCCCTTCTCCAATATTTTCATTACTCCTTTGGGCAATTAGAATTCCACTTTATATAACACAAAGGATATAATTGCCACTTTCTTTACACTGTCTGTGCTAGGTAAAACTGTTTTCCTTTGACTTGACTATTCCTGCAGGCCTCTTTTAATATGCTGTGCTCTCACAGACAGATTGATTGGACTTCATGTGAAATTTTATATTAATTATTTACTTTAAAAAGCAGCTTCTCATTTTTCTGCCAACACAATCAACAAGCAGCTGACTGGCCAACATTGACAACACTGCTTCTGGAAGTTGAAAGGCATTTCAGTTAAAATTCACAAGGACAGTTTCTCCTCTCCTTCGCAGGTGCCCACAGCACACACACCTCTTGTTGCTGTCATTCCTCTGCTCATTTTTGTTAGTCTCACATGGGAAATTCTCACAAACTGACTCTCAGTTCTCTGAAAACAAGACTTGCATCATCTAAAGTTAGCTCAAATGCTCCCGACTCCCCTCCAACAAAAAGCATTTTGTAGTTCTTGACATAACACCAAATCCTTGAACTCTCCCTTCACCCTTATTACACTTGAAAGCTACTTTGCCGGATGACACTGTCTGCTCTTTCTTTTGAATCCCTTACATTGTCCAGTATAGAAGCACAAGCTGATTTGTCTCTTGGGCTAAAACTCCCAGGGATGCCACATGACCCAATATCTGTTTCTAATGTCAAAGATGAATGAGCTTCTCAAAATGCAAATCTGATCAGCCTCCCTTATTGCTGAAAGCCTTTCAGTGACTATCCATTGCTCCTGGAATTAGGGCAGTCCTCCATAAGAGGACCTACAAGGACACTTCTACCTTCTAATCACAAATCTCTCCATGCTACCCCTCACTCTCTGAAAACCATTTGCATTGGTCTATTTTAGTTCCTTAAGCAAACCATGTGCTCTTCTACCTCAAAGGTTTGTTCTCTTTGCAGGGAACTCCGTTGACAGCCCATCTTCCCTGGTTAGTTGTGCTTCATCTTTCAGGTGTTTCCTAATCGTTACTTCATCAAGGAAGCCTTCTCCACCCCAGATAAGGCTGAACTTCCTATTGTATGTTCCCATTGTGGCTCTATTGTAGTTCTCATATGTGGTTCTCTATTGTAGTCCTTACTCATGACTGAAATGTCATGTGTATTTCTTTGCTGGTTTGGTTAATGTCTGTCTCTCCTGCCAGGGTGTGAGTTTCATTAAAACCAGGATGCATCTGCTTCCTTCACCATTACATGTCTACTATCAAGTACAGCATCCAAGAAATGTTTGTTGAATGAATGAATGAATGAATGAATGAATGACTAATATTTAGAGTCATAGCTTGTAAGAGCTAGAGAGGGGTGGTTGAGGAACTGGTCTCATGGTGGTGAGGTTGGAAAGCAAGGAGCAGAGATGGTCTAGTCAAAGCCTTTTTCATATGGGTGCACAGAAAGGCTTCAGAGAATCAATCTACTATAACTGTATATAAAATTTGATTTACACATATATTTTGTGGTGACAGAGTCCTTGGCATTCACTAAGTATGCAAATGGATCCTGGCTCTCCAAAAAATGAAAAACATTA
>NW_017731411.1:1310608-1312387 GCF_001890085.2 Hipposideros armiger
TGCATTGCTCCAATCTCTGCCTCTGTCATCACATAGTTGTCTTCTCCCTGTGGTCTCTTCTCTTATAATGACACCAGTTATATTGGATTAACCAGCTGGAGCACATGGGGATTTGAAAGCCAGATAAGGCCTGTGGGTCATAGTGTAAGAACAATGGATGACCTTTAAGGGCTAATTACAATGAAATGACAGGATTTAATTCCCAAGTGGGTGTTATAGGTAGATTGGATGGAGGCAAGGCAAGAGCGGATGAAGGTAAACCGTTTACCTTACCTATTGGATACAGGTATTTAGAAAATAAAAGGAATCAGATGTTTTGTTCTGAACAATGGAAGGATGGTGCAGTATTTGTTAGAAGAGGGAATATTTGGGGAGCAGGGAACAAGTTTGTGAAAGAAAATCAAGTGTTCCATTTTGGACATGTTAAGCTGGAGACATCTATAAAACATCCACCTGGAAATATAAAATGACCAATTTCACTGTGTGAGGCTAAATGTCAGAGGAGAAAATCGGTCTTGAGATAGAAATTTGGGAGTCATTAGCTTCAATCGAATATTTAAAGTCCATTGTGCTGAATGAGATCTTGCTCTAGAGAGAAAGGCTTATAGGGAAAAAGAGAAAAAGGACCCTGCCCTAAACGCAGAGGAATCCTACAGCTCTCTTGATCTTCTGTCTGTGCCTTTGCTAAGGGATCATAATGTTTCAGGGGTTAGTGCCCTCCTTGTTACTAACAACTTTACTTTATGAAACACTGTGTGGTGGTGAGTCAAGGCTTGGCTGACCTCTCTCTGTTTCATGCCTGAATCTACCCTCATTCCATCCCTATTTCCCTTTGTCCTGGTTCCACTCCATGAAGAAGGGGTCCATGCTCACTATGTCTTTATTTCCATACACCAGAGTCTCTCAACCTCAGAACTATTGACATTTTGGGCTGGATAATTATTTGCTGTGGAGAACTGTCTTATGTATTGTAAAATGTTTAGCAGTATCCCTGGTCTCCACCTATGAGGTGCCAGTATCACCCCAGAGTCATGACAGTTAAAAATGTCTCCAGACATTGAAAAATGTTCTCTGGGAAGTGGGGGCAGGTAAAACAACTGCCAGTTAACAACCACTGCCATTGACATATGACACCCAGTTAACAACCACAGCTGTAGACATATCACAAGGCTCTATACACCAGAGACAATCACTAAATGTTTGCCATTGATAGTGACAGCAATTATATCTTAGCACACAGCTTCTCCCTACCTTCCTCTATCCACTAAAGGAAATAGAGTATTTATTTAAAACCTTGTAAAATAGCATCGGAATGTCCCATTAGTCTTGGGCCAGGCCTCCAGACTCCTTCAGAATTGAAGAAATATACGTGAGAAGTCAAAATGAAGTGTGAGAGGAAGTCATTCATTCAGCCAGGCAACAAATGGCAAAATTAAACAACAATTGAATTAAAAGAGCCCTTGTGCAACCAAAGCCTGGTTTGATAAGATAGGAGAGGTCATTACCTAAGAAAAATTGCTACCACATATTCCAATGACTTTGCATCCTAACTGAAAAGTCATCTTTAGCACAACAGATGTCCTTTTAAAATTTTATCAACCAGAAAAATAGAAGGGGGAGAATGCAAACCAGACCATTAAAATGTAATCTAGAGTCTACAAATTAATAAAATGGTAGCATAATCAGATTGAAATGGCATGAAATCAAATGATATGTAGCTGTCCTTATGGTGCATCATAGCTTCTAAAACCCTAAAGATTGAGTTAAATATGGGGCATG
>NW_017731411.1:1312756-1314255 GCF_001890085.2 Hipposideros armiger
ATACATGGCCAGAACTGAAATCTGGTTCCTTGAATCCCCAGCAAGTGCTCTATCCATTGCCTTTTGACCAAACAGTAATAATAATAATAATAATAATAATAATAATAATAATAATAATAATTCTAAGACATCTATTTCAGTCGACTCCCAATTTTTTGAAGATTCACTAAATAAAATTCACTCTTTGAAACTCTGGGCTGTCCTAGCATCAGGCGAAGTGACTGCTGGTCAGCGGTCCTTAGTTGTCCAGCCTCGCCACCTTTCCTTGCATCCTCACTAGTAGATCGCTCTAAAGGCAGCATGCAGCCTAGGGCTTTTCATCCTCCATTTGCCTCTTGTTCCTAACTAATGAAGCCTCATGTCCTTGTTGGGCCTTGTTTCTACAAGGCTGGACACCTTCTTTTAACAGGATGTACTTGAAAAACAAGATATTTTCCTTTGTACTAGAAACAAATGGTGATTAATGTGCTCATTGTAATTAATCTGTGGTGACAGATTAGTGGTGTAGCAGCAGCTCTTTTGCTGCTGTGGGAGCCTTCCTTGATAGGACAGCTGGTGAGAGGGGACACCAAATTCAATTTGTTTCTCATTTGCATACATATGACAACCATCTGTGCTAATAGCACTGCAATGTCTCCATTAGGCCCTGTGCTGTGTAAAGCCTCTCTCGGGCTCCTGTTAGTTCTGGGAAATGGGGAGCTCAAAGCATAAATATTTGTAGAGGAAATGGAGTGGGCTTGATGGAACATAACTGTCCATGTCCCCTTCCACCAGAGGTTCAGCATTAAACATGGGCTGAGATTCCTCCCACCCATTAGAGGGCAATCTTCTTTTGAGAACTCCTGCTCCTTTCATTAAAAAGCCTCTACCCATTCTGTCTCAACGATATAATTGATTTTCTCGTGGTCTATTCCCTGATGTCTAGTCACCCAAACCAGCTTCACTTTGTGAAGACCTTTTTTTTTTTTCAATTGACCCATTCATTCAAAAAATATTTATGGAGTATCTACAGTGTTCAGGCAGTATTCCATGTGGAAGAGAAACAGGAGTTAACAGGAAAGAAAAGGTTTTTGCTTTATTGGGTTTACCTGCAATGGTGCACCCTGGCAATAAACAAATAAACAAGAAAAACATTATGTAGTTTTATTTTCTAAGCAGAGATTCAAAACTGGGTGCAAGGTGGTGTGGAAAAAATAGTATGTAGTGACTACATTAGATCTGGTGGTGCAAGAAGTCTTCTTGGAGGAGGTGACATTTAAGCTGCTATCTGGATGAAAGGAATCAGCTGGAACATCAAAGGAAAACACATTTTTCCAAAAAAAAAAAAAAAAGGAAATAGTGAGCTTGACGTGTTAAGAAAGAAAAAGGGCCAGAGTGACTACATGGAAGTGAATGAGATGATAAGAGTGGTGTGTCTGTCTCAGTTTCCTAGAGCTGAAGTAATAAAGCACCACTGACTGGGTGGCTAAAAACAACAGAAATTTATTGTCTACAATTCT
>NW_017731411.1:1316460-1323212 GCF_001890085.2 Hipposideros armiger
AGAAAAGAAAACCTGGGCCTCTGGCTGCCTGTCTCCTTTCCCCTGAGCTCCATCCTAGTCCTGATAGATCCTCCAAAGTAGAGGAAAAAATGGTGGCTGCTCTGCATCCCATTCAGGAAGGAAACTTGGATTAGACCTGATGCTTCTCTGTCATGAAATCAAAGACAGAGAAATATCAGAAAGGAAAAAAAAGACATTCCTAACAAAGGGCTTGCAGAAAATAACATTGCATAAAGAGAATAGTATTCTGGTTATCAGTGACAGCATTACAAAGCACCCCAAAATGTAATGCCCTAAGAAACATAATTTATTATTCCTCATTCTGTGGGTTAGATGGGTAATTCAACTTCTTTTGGTGGTAGCAGGAGTACAAAAATGACTGAAAAGTCCAAAATGGCCACACTCACATAGCTGGCAATGGATGCTCATTGTCACCTCAGAGCTCAGTAGGAGCTGTGAGTGGAGGCTCTCAGTTCTCCTCTATGGAGGTCTTTCCACATAGCTGCATGGTCTTCCTCACAACATGGCAGCTTCTTCCCAAGAAGGAGCAATAAAAAAAAAAAAGCTGCAGAGGGAAGCTTTCAGAAGCTGTCAGTCTCTTAAGGCTTGAACCTAAAAGTACTAGAATGTTACTTTAACTACATTATATTGGTCAAAATAGTCACAGGGCCAGCATAGACTCAAGAGTAGGGAAAACAAGCTCTACCTCTTGCTATGAGGAGCCCCACTCCCATCCAATCCACCTGTGACACCCACATGAAATTGGATCATATCGTTTCATTGTAATAAGCTTTTAAAGGTCATCCATTGCTCTGACATTATGACCTCCATGCCTTATCTGGCTTTCAAATCCTTGTGTGCTCCAGCTGATTAATCCAAGATGACAGGCATCATTATAAGAAAAGACATTACAAGATAGACACACTAGGAGAAGATGGCCATGTGATGACAGAGGATACTGGGAGAGGCCATCTTTGGACACTAGAAGTCATAATAACTTTATTATTTAACACCATGCCCAACAACTCTGGTGTGCTTCTATGCTCCTGATCCATATTTGTGCCTTTTCTCCTCCAAAGTATTGTCATAGTGTAAGAGTATAGCTGGGAAAGAGAGGACTTGCCCTTCTGCAATTACTTGTACATGCATGCACTGACTATATATACCTACATGAATTTAAAGAGTGATCAGAGAGGCAGAAAGAGTAATTCTCTCTTTACCCCAGCTTTGGGCTTTGAACACCAATTTTCCCCCATGCTGCTGTGACAAGGACATATAAAAAAAACATTCAAGAGCTATTTCTTTCATCAAGTCAAGTTTTTAACCCAATTTCCACTCCATCTTCTGACATTTACTTAAAGCATGAGTAAATAGTTGACTCTAGTTTTTAAAATACCTACTTCATATAGCTAGTACAAATATTAAATGGGAGAATATAAGATTGCCTTTCATGCAGGGAATTCTCAAAAATGTTAGATGATAATGATGATTAAAATAGCTAAACACAGTGCCTAATGTAGTAGGTGCTTAATAAATGACAGTTAACATCATTGTTGAAGAAAAACTCTTTTAGAGGAAGAATGGCAAAGGAATAGGGTGCAATCCATTTGAATGGGGAGAGAGGGCTATAAGAGCTAAGAATCTTGGGGTCAGGAGAAGGGCGATGCTCACTATGCCACAGAGCTATCTTTAATACCAAATTATCAGAGACAGTTTGGGGATTTTCACTGGCACAGACATGCTTTCCCCCCTGAGCCCTGAAATAAGTACTTAGAAGGTTAAAGGTCAGTTCATTCATCTCCTCACTTGTCTGTTTGTTAAGACATACGGATGCTCCACAGTGAAGGCAATTTGAAGAACGGTGAAAGTAATTGAGGCCAGGAAAAAATATGTACATGAACCCACTGCAATATTAGCACATTGTGGATGGAGGGGTGTGCAAGAGTAAAAAAAATGTGTTTTAAATTTAATTCTCTGTTTAAAAAAAAACTGATCAAAATTGGAAGCTCGTGACTCAGTTCTGTTCCTTTCCAGGGTTTGTTTATACAACTTGCCTTCTAGCTGGCATTTGATTAACTTTTCTTTTCCTAGCAAATTTTTGTTTTGCTCAATTAGGCAAAATCTTCCAAGCAAGAGGAGTATAAGTTCTTACCCTGTTCTTTTGTATCAACGCTACCCTCCTGCTTTAGGCCAATTCAACATACCTTTAACCTTCCATTAAGGTCCTGGAGAAACCTCTTCTAAGAAATGTTGAAACAAAAGCAGAGAAAAGACTTACACTTTTTAATGAAGTGAAATGAGAGAAATTTTAACTCAAGTTACCCTCAGTAAACTCAGTACCATTTTTTTTAATTAAAGTTTATTGGAATGGCAATTGTTAGTAAAGTTCCATAGGTTTCAGGTGTACAATTCTGTAATACATTTTCTATCTATCACAAATATATGGTAATGGAAGGAATATCATTTTTATAATTGCCAAGACACCTCTCCACTTGGCTCCAAGTAACCTGAAATAGTCATCTGTCCTGGAGTTGTTCTGGAGAAAAAGCTTTGGGAAAGAGAGGCTAGCTAAAAGTTCACTTCTATAGACAATAAGAGTGCAAAAAAGGCAGATCCTGTATGTTTGCTGTTTACCTCTTTGGAGGTTATGGCAGGCAGATTTCTAGGTGATCCCCACATGATCCCTGCCTCCTTTCAAGTGTTCACACTTTTGTGTAATCGCTTCTCCTTGAACCTATTACTTGCTTCTATTCAATAGAATATAGCAAAGATGATGGGATGTCACTGCCATGATTATGACATGTTGTATAGTATTCCATATTATTAGCATATTTACTCTAGAGGCTATCCTTGCTGGCTTGATGAAGGAAGTGGCCATACTGGGAAACAGCACAGAAGTGTGGACAGCCCCTGAAAACCACAGGTGGCCTCTTAGGGACTACAGGTAACACTAGGAGCTGAGGGCAGTTTCCAGCCAAGCAAAAAGCTGGGATTCTCAGTTCCCAAACCACAAGGAAACAAATTCTACCAACAACATGAGAGAGCTCAGAATCATATTCTTTCCCAGTCAGCCCTGCAAACGAGAATGTAGACTGGCTGATACCTGGATTACAGCTTTGTGATACATTAAGCAGAGGAAGAAACTAGACTGTGCCTGGACTCTTATCCACAGAAACTATGAGATAATAAATATGTGTTTTTAAGTCACCAAGTTTGTAGTAATATGTTACATAAAAATAGAAAACGAATACAGGGTCCTCTGCTAGATAACAACACATTCTCAAGCACCTACTTTTGTCTGCTATGAAGACACCTATGATTACATAGAGGAAAACCAAGGGTTTTTTCATGGTAATTTATTCTCTAACCTTCAAATTTCAAAAATGACTCTTCATATTTCCTACCTCAGTATGACCATTACTTTAAACCAAAATGTGAATTAATAACTCCTATATCATCCATGTATTTATTTATGATTATATTTACTTGTTTCATTTGTTACTTCTTCTCAGTTTGTCAGCCACCAAAAAAGGTCATTTTAATAAAATGAATTGACATTTTAGCAACATATTAACATATTCACAACCTCAGTCACATCCAAACTAAATCGTCTAGAAACAAAAATTGAATCACATTTTAGAAATCTAGACAGCATAAGTATTCTAGCAGCTCTTTATTGTAATTTTCTCATTTTATAACTGAGAGAAGCAACACAGTAAAAATTAATGTTTAAGATTAGACAAAGTTAGTGACAAACTGGGACAAGAAAATAAGTTGCAATACCACTCACCCCAACAAGAATGGAATTTACATCTATAGAGTACCTGTAATACCCAAAGCACTGTGATAAGTACTTCACATATGTTCTTGCTAATCCTTAACTTTTTGGTAAGGTATGCATTGTTTATTCTAGTAGCATGGTACCCTACTAGAGATTAATTTCATTTTCTCTCTTTTTCAACCAGAGAGTTTTTCAAATGTCTAAAATTAACTAATAGAAGGCTCTCTTAAAAAAGTGGAAGCTGGGAGGACATATTGGAGGATAAGAACATGTTAGAATCTTGGAGGTAATGTCACTTAGAAGGGTGTGTACATGGCTAATGGTGTTATGTTCCAAGCAAAGGTAGGTAAAACTATCTCCTTTTAAAATTGTAAAAGCAAGTTTCAGTCAAGATGGTGGAGTAGGTAAAGACTGTACCCACCCGCTCTCATGACAACATTAAAATTACAACTAAATGATAGAACAATCAACATGGAGAACCATATGAAGACTAGCTGAACAGAAGTCCTATCACTAAGGATATAAAGGAGCCACATGGAGACTGGTAGGAGGGGAAGAGACATAAAACAGGCTGGCCTCATTCCCACATGTGGCAGTTAAGTATTAGGAGGAATAGCTCAGCTGCAGAGTGGCACCTCCTGCCTAGGAGTGAAAGGTCCCAGCCCCATACTGGGCTCCCTAGCCTGGAGCCCCAGTGCCCACAAGAGGAGTCCCCACAACATTTGGTTATGAAAATCAGCAGGAATTCCATCTGTCCAGGTTAGACAGAAGGCTGCTTGAAACCCATGTATGCTCTTAAATGGCCCATACTGGACTCTGATGGAGGGACAGTGGCTCAGGAGGTGCCAGAGACATACAAGGAGAGACTGAGTTGTGTGGCTTCAGAGTGAGGGCTGGAGGGAGAGCTGCCATTGTGCCTGTGTTGAACATTCCTCCTACACTACCAAATCTGAATCTGCGTTAACCTGGTGAACTCCATTCACTCCACCCTGATGACTCCCTAAGATTCTGCCCAAAACAACTCGAGTGCCACTAGAAGTTCTTTTGGCAGCAGGCAGCTGGTCCTGGCCCACATTTCAGTCTTTCTTAAAAAACTCTCAAAGGTCTGCAAGCCCCAGGAGGGTGGTGGCTAGTCTCATTGTGATGTGTGTCTTTTGCTGGGTAGCCCTAGGCTCAGCACTGGCACCATATCTGAATCTGTATTAACCTGGTGAACACCAGCTGCCCAACCCTGGTGACTCACTGAAATGTTGCCTAACCCAACTGGAATGTAACCCAAGGCTCTATCAACCACTAAGCCTTATGGGCAGCCAGCAGGACACAGCAGGCCTTAGGGCACACTGCCTTTTGCTGAACTGCCCCAGGCTCAGTACTGATGATAGCTGGCCTCAGTTTGCAGTGTAGCCTCTCCCAAGTGCCTCCACATCTAGCAAGGCAGCTACCAACCTCAGATCACTTTGTAGCTCCTACCAGGTAACTGTGGGGCAGTCACAGGCAGCGGCTGACTTTGGCCTTCCCAAGGGACCCTAGTACCAACACACCCAGTGGCCAGCTTCAAAGCACAACAGAATACCACTTGATTAGCCCCACAAGTGACATACACAAAGGGTGGTCTTGGCAGGTACCAGAGCCTGCTGGGTCAAATCCCACTCTGCGGGGTCAGGCCCTGCCCAGTAGCTCAAATGCTGTGGTGATGGCCAATCCTCACAGCTAGTCAGCGTGAGGGTCAATCCAACCAACCGACATGCCAACAGCAGTCAAGCCTCAACTACAATAGGAGGGCACACACAACATCCTCAAGGGACACACCTGGAGCACCAGCTCAGGTGATCAGGGAGGCTCCACCACTGGACCCCACAGGCCACCTACTGCATAAGGCTGCCCTGCCAAGACTGGGAGACATAGCAGATCTACTTAATACATAGAAACAAACACAGAGAGGCAGCCAAAATAAGGAGACAAAGAAATATGTCCCAAGTGAAAGAACAAAACAAAACTCCAGACAAAGAACTAAATGAAATGGAGGCAAGCAATTTACCAGATGCAGAATTCATAACAATGGTTATAAGAATGCTCAAGGAATCTAGTGAGAACTTCAACAAAGAGATAGTAAGTATAAAAAAATGACATGGAAAGATGGCAGAATAGGTAAACACTATACCTACTGCCTCCCAGGATCACATTAAAATTACTGCTAAATTACAAAACAGTCAACCTCAAGAATCACCTGAAGACTAGTTGAACAGAACCCCTATAACTAAAGATATAAAGAAGAGGCCACATTGAGACAAGTAGGAAGGGCAGAGATATGAAACAAGCAGACCCAAAACACACAGGTAGTGTGTGAGCACCAGGAGTGACACCTTGGTGGTAGAGGTCCCCCCTGAAGAATGAGAGGTTCCAGTCTGACACCAGGCTCCCCATCCCAGGTGTGCTGTACCAGGAAGAGGAGTCTCCAAAATGTTTGGCAGTGAAAATTAGTGAGGATTTTGCCCATCAGCTCCGGAGAGATGGAAGGTGACTGGAAACCCAGATATCCTAGTAAAGGGCCCACACACAGACTCACTCACTTGCAAATACTCACCTCGGCTCTGTGGATGGGCAGCAACTCAACAGGTACCAGAGACAAATGGGGAAAGACTGAGTTGTGTGGCTTTTAGACGAGGGCTGGAAGGACAGCCACCATTGTCCCTGAGTGGAGCCCACCTCACATGTAGCCTACAGGAGGGTACCATCTTTTCAGTGTTGAACCCTCTCTCAAAAGGCCAAATCTAAGACCACATTGGTCTGGTAAAATCCACACATGTGCACCACATTATTGATTTCCTGGGTCCCCGCCGTGCTGAGCTAGTGCTGCATTACTGGGGGCACTCTCAACTGCTGGGTGGCGAGCCATGCCTCACAAGCAGTGGAAACCTTTTATAGCAGCAGGATGGCCCTTCAAGGCCTGGGGGACTTTCTTTTTTTTTTT
>NW_017731411.1:1324172-1388728 GCF_001890085.2 Hipposideros armiger
TTGGAAACAACCAAAATGCCCATCGGTAGATGACTGGATTAAGAAACTCTGGGGGACTTTCAATAACGGGCAGTAGGCCACAGCTGGCACTGCAGTCTCTCTTAGGTGGCCCTCAGGGATCAGTAGCCCCAAGGCAAGTGGTGGCTGGCTGCAGTGTTCTCTGGGCATTTTGCAAAATGATCACAGGCTTCGCACTGGTGCAAGAAACAAGCCTGCATTAACTTTGTAAAATACACTGTCCACATCTCTTGGTTCCCTGGGACCCCGCACTTGCCCAGTTAGTATTGCATTGCTGAGGGCAATCTCAACACTGGGTCAACAGCCTGGCACATGCACCTAAAAAGGCTCTTTCAGTGGCTGGGCCTTACCAGAAGCTGGCAGGTGGCAACAGGCCTAGTGGGGCAGTGGGCCTTCAGCTATGCTGCCCCAGGCCCAATACTGGTGGCAGGCAGCCTTGGTTCACAGCAACCAACAACATGTCTCCTGGTCTAGCACAGAAAGCAACCAACCATATATAGCTTTGCAGCTCCTATCAGGTAGTCATAGGCAGGTCACAGGCAAGGCTGAAATTGGCATGCACAGGAACCCCTCCCAAAAGACACCAGAAAAAACACACCCAGAGGCCAGATTCAGAACAACAGATTAGCCCCACAATCTGCACACATAAAGAGTGGTCTCAACAGGCACAAGAGCCCACTGGGGAGAATCCCCCTCTGAGGAGTCAACCCCCCCGCCAACAGCAACGCATACATTGTGGGCATAGCCAATCCTTAAAGCCAGTCATCCTGAGAATCAATCCCAGCCTCTGATGTTCCAAGAGCAATCAAGGCTCAACTATTGGGTTGTTGGAAAAGTCATGACGCATTTTTGCAATGAAAAACAGAAAAAATATGTCATGACTTTTCTGACAACCCAATACAAGAGGAGAATACACACAACATGCATAAGGGGCACTCCTGGAACACAGTCACAAGTGACCAGGGAGACTGCATCACTGGGCCACACAGACACATACTGCATAAGGCCACCCAACAAAAACTGAGAGACTTAGATTTACCTAATACATAGAAGCAAACACAGAGAGGCAGCAAGAATGAGAAAACAAAGAAACATGTCCCAAATAAAAAACGAGAAAACTCCAGAAAAACAACTAAATGAAAGGGAGGAAACCAGCCTACCAGAGACAGAGTTCAAAGCATTGGTTATAACAATGCTTGAGGAAGTCAGTGACAATTTCAACAAAGAGATACTAAGCATAAAAAGGACATAGAAACCATAAAAAAGAACTAGTCAGAAATAAAGAATACAGGAACTGAAATGAAGAATACACCAGGATGAATCAACAGCAGATTAAATGAAACAAAGGGTGAAATCAATGATTTAGAAGAAAAGGTAGCAAAAAACACACAATCACAACAGCAAAAAGAAAAAAAAATCCAAAAACATTAGGATAGTTTGAGAGGCCTCTGGGAAAACATCAAGCATACAACATTCGTATCACAGGAGTACCAGAAGGAGAAGAGAGGGAGCAAGGCATAGAAAACCTATTTGAAGAAATAATGACAGAAAACTCCCTTAACCTGATGAAGGAAAAGGACAAATGAGCCCAGGAAGTACAGAGAGTTGCAAACAAGATAAACCCAAACAAGCATACACCAAGACAAGTAATAATTAAAATGCCAAAGAGAGAATCCTAAAAGCAGCAAGAGAAAGACTAGTTACATACAAGAGAGCTCCCATTAGACTATCAGCTTTTTCTACACAGCCTCTCCAACACTTGTTATCATTTATCTTGTTGTGATAGCCATTCTAACCAGTGTGAGATTACATCTCATTGTGGGTTTTATTTGCATTTCTCTGATATGATGTTGGGTCCTCATACACTGTTGGTAGGAATGCAGATTGGTGCAGCCATTATGGAAAACAGTGTGGAAGTTCCTCAAAGAATTAAGAATAGAATTACCATATGACCCAGTAATCCCTCTGTGGGTATCTACCCCCCAAAATCTGAAAACATTTATCCATAAAGATATATGCATGCCGATGTTTGGTGCAGCTTTATTTACAGTGGCCAAGACATGGAAATAACCAAAGCATCCTTTGATAAATGATTGGATAAAGAAGATGTGGTATATATACACAATGGAATACTATTCTGCCCTAAGAAAAGATGAAATAGTGCCATTTGTGACAGCATTGATGGATCTTGAGATTATTATGCTAACCACCATAAGTCAGACAGTGAAAGTTGAGAACCATATGATTTCATTGATATGTGGGATCTAAAACTGAGAGCAGCAAAGGAAGCAGACAAACAAATAAAGAAACAAAAACTCATAGACACAGGCAATAGTTTAGTGGTTACCAGAGAGTAAGGAGGGGAGAGGGTGGTACATGAGAGTAAACGGGATCAAATATATGGTGAAAGGAGATCTGACTCGGTGGTGAGCACACAATGTGATGTATAGATGATGTATTACAGAATTGTACACTGAAACTCATGTAGCTTTACTAACCATTGTCAGTCCAGTAAACTTTAATTTTAAAAAAAAGTCATTTAAGTTGAATGGCAAAAAATTAAGGTTGGAGATGGAATTTAGGTCGCTAATGAACTGACTTTCAACACAGGGCGAGTATCCCGGATGATCCGGGTGGGTCCAGCGGAATCAGTAGGGTCTTTAAAATTAGAAGTGAGAGAGAGGAGTCAGTCTCGGCGTGAAGCAGCATGAGAAGGACTTGACCAGACTTTGCTGGCTTTGAAGAAAAGTCCATGAACAAAGGATCCTATGCAGTCTCAAGAAGCTAGAAAAAGGCATGACAATGGATTCTCGCTTAGAACCTCCAGAAGGAATGCAGCCCTGCCAACTTCTTGATTTTAGCCAGGTGAGACCCATGTTGGACTTCTGACCTCTGGAACTGTAAGATAATAAATTTGTGTTGTTTAAGCTGCTAAATTTGTAATAGTTTCTCTCTCTTTCTTTCTTTCTTTCTTTCTTTCTTTCTTTCTTTCTTTCTTTCTTTCTTTCTTTCTTTCTTTCTTTCTTTCTTTTATGGCAGAAATAGACAACTAATACAGATGACCTTACTCCCATATGTGGTGTTTGGCAGGCTAGTTGTTCTGGGGGACCCCAGCTTTACTGGCCCTCCAACTCCAGGAGCTAGAGACAAAATAATCTTAAGGCTCCAAAATCAGGAAAGAGAGGACAAGTTCCAATGTACACTTTTAAAGCTTTTCTTGAGCCCTGTTTATTACTGTTCCATTGCCCAAAATAAGTCATGGGGCTAGCCTAGATTCAGGAGTGGAGAAATAGACTTTACCTCTTGATGAATGGAGCTGCCATATAACATGCAAGAGCATGACATGGGAGAAGTATTTGTGACCATTTTACAACCTACCACATGCTCTAACAGGTAGCCCAGTGTGTGAACCAAAAAAGCTGTTTGGAAGGGCACATTCCAGTGCCTATAACAGTGATGGAATGAAGGACTGAGTCTCTGCATTACACCAGGGTTTACTCCACTGTCCGTGTCCCTCCTTCTATGATTGAAACAAGAAACAGAGCCCTTTCCTTACTTCCTCAGCTCAAAATGCAGAAAACAGAGCTGCTAACACCCCCCAAAGAATTGTCAGCCGAAGGAGATCCCTGCTGGTGTAATAGGGGTGGGTATTACTATAGACTTTCTGCAATTATTATCTGGGCATAGGGCTCAAGATTCCACTCTCTGATGGTGGACATAGATGGCCATGAGGGTTTCACCCTGAATTGAGGGGACACCCATGTATTCTAATTTTAGAGAAGAAAATTGAAGTTTAGAGAAAAAAATACTTGCTCAAATTCACATAGTGACAGAACTGAGCTCAATCCCAGGAAATCAGATATTGGAGGGCAGAAATATATAGGCAAGCAAGTAGAGAACTTGGAAATATACTCACTTGAACCAGACAGTGTTGATTACCAACCAACAGCCCTCCACATATCCCTGCAATGGCAGTGTCTTGATTTTATTCTGGTTTCCACCCCTCTTATTTGGTTCAAAGAAGAGTGGCCCCTATCCGAAGTTTCAGGAATAAATTCAAGTTGAGCTAAACTGGTGATAGAAACCCTCTTTCCTTTGTTTGAAACTTTATTTGTTTAGCCATGGGTGTGGGCAAGGCCAGCTTTATGGGTATGCAACCTACAAAGATGCATGGGGCCCTGCACTCAGAACCCCACGCTTGCTTTAATGCTCTGCTATCATCTTGACATTCTTAATTGTTGAACAAATGATCCCATGCTTTCATTTTGCACTGGGCTCCACAAATTATATAACTAGTCCTACTGCACCCATGTGACACCCTTGAGGGAAGCTAAGCTTGATGGAGAAGAAAGTTGGGAAGAACCTGGATCTTGGTGATGCCACTGAGTTACTGAATAAACGACCCTTAGGGTTTCTTTTCATATGAAATAATAAATCTTCCTTTTTGTTTTTACAACTTAAGATGAGTTTTTCTTTTACTTAAAGGTTTCACAGAATATTTTCAATTCACAAGGATGAACTAGACGACTTTAAGAAAGTTATTTGATTTCTGTGAGCTCATTTTTTTATCTGTAAAATAAGAGCAATGCCATTTCACATAGATGTTGTGAGAAATAAATAAGATATTATTTGGCACATAACAGGGAATGACCCAACAGTAATTGCCTTTTTTTGTTGTTGTCACTAGTCCAGTGCTGTTATTTCGCCTAAACTACAAACCTCCCTCCATTCTCACCCCATTTCCAAATATTTTAATTCATCACCCAGTAGGTCATTAATATGTATCTTTAGTAGCAAAGAAAATACATCAGCTAAATCACGTAAATATAGTCCCTGTGAATCATCTGAATGCCAGATTATGGAGGCTGTTTAATTCATGTTTGTATGCATTTTACATGAAACCAGGTCATTTATCCTATATCTGGACCTGTTATTATTAAAAGGAAATTAGGACCTAGCTCTTCACATATTGGTATGGATAGTTTTCAAAATCAAAATGTTAAGTGGAAAAGGCAAATTGTAAACTGATATGTATTGTATGTTGCATGTGGCCCCTTATATGAATGTAATAATAATAATAATAATAATAATAATAATAATAATAATAATAAAATTCTCCTTCTGGAAAGAGGAAGTAAATGTACTTTTTCCTATTCTTCCCACTAATTATGACCTTGAATAAAAGACCTTGAAAGAAGAGAAGAAGGAAGACTGCTAGGGACCTCAGAACTGGAAATGGCACAGTAGTGAGTATTCTGATTTTCTTTTTACCTCATATATTCTAGACTTGAAACTGAAGAAGCCAGCAACAAGGAGACATCAACAAATTCAGACAAAAGACCTGTGAAGCTGTAATGAAGTGCACCAATGCTCTCCCCTCAACTGCACTTCCCCCAGGGTGGTGCCACAGAAGCAGGGACTTTTATCCCAGCGGGTCAGGGAATGACCCCCTTCCCCTGCTGGAGCAATGTCAGAAAATCCAAATTAAAATGGAAGTTTAAATAAGATCCAGAATCTCATCGCATAATACAAAAATGTCTAGGTTTCAATAAAAAAATCATTCATATATTAAGAATCAGAAAAATCTGACTGAATGAAAAAAGACAAGATAAGAGAGATGTTAAAATAATCAGATAACAATTTTAAAACAGTCCCAATAAAAACGTAATAAATGAGCAAATGAAACAAATAGACATAGCTACAGAGAAAAAAACGTGGTGGCTAGATGGGAAGGGGGTTGGGGGATGGGAGAAGGTAAAAGGATTAGAAAGTACAAATTGGTAGCCACAAAACAGTCACAGGGATGTGATATAGTACATATGTGGAATATAAGCAGTAATGTATAAATTATGTAGGGTGCCAGATGGGTACTGGATTTACCAGGGGGATCACTTCATAGATTGTGTAGATGCCTGACCACCTGTAGGTGCTGTACACCTGAAGTTGATGTAGAATAATAGTGAATGTTAATTATAAGTACATATATACAGTCATGGGATATAAAGCCCAGCATAGGGAATATAGTCAATGGTATTGTAATAGCTATATATGATATCAGAGGGGTAGAAGACTTGAAGGAAGGTAATCACCTTATGAGGAGTGTAAATGTCTAGTCACTATATGTTTTGTAAACCTGAAACTAATATAAAAGTTTTTTAATTAAAAAAAGTAAAGTAATAAATAAGTAAGAAAAAAGTGCCTAAAACAGATACATGGAAATAGAACCATATGCAAATTTTAAAACTGGGAGATACAGTCAACATAAAAAATAAAGAAAATACAGAAAAGATACAGAAATACAAACCTTACTGGAGGAACTTAACAGCAGAATATAAGGGACAGAGGAAAGAATTAGTGAACCAGAAGACAGAATAAAGAAATTATCCAACCTGAACAGTAGAGAGATAACAGAATGGAAAAAGATTAACAGTGCCTTAGGTACTTGTGGGATTATCACCAAAGATCTCACATTCATGGCATTGGTGTTACAAAAGGAGAGTAGAAAAAAATACTTGGAAAAATAATGACTGAAAACTTCCCAAATTTGGCAAAAGATACATAAACATACAAGAAGATGGGTGAACTCATTCCTAAAAATGTGCAGGTGACCATTCCAGGCATATAGAATCTAGAAAATACTAATGGATTTTACAATTACATTTAATAAGCATTTGTAATTGAACTCAATCAGGAGCCAAGCCAAGAGTTGGTTGGAAGGGGGTACCCCTAATCTCCATCAGTCACCCCAAAGGCATGCCACATAAATATACAATCCATGTTATGATTGGTATCTGCATGCCAACAGAGCTGTACAAGTAAGAAAAATCCCTCTAACTCCTGCGCCCACAAGATACCCAGGCCCACATTCAAGTTTGAGAAGCACTTCTCTAACTGCTTACTACTTTTCTCCAACCAAAATGACACCCCTGTAGTAAGTCCTCTCACATAAAAATTTTAGAATTCCCTATGAACTACAGGCCAGAAGCAGATCAGAAGAGAAGCATAATTATAAACTAGGAAAATTCCTAGACTAAGACCAGTTTTGGCTGCCATCCTGAACCTCTGTATCTGCAAGTCACCAATCCTGCTGGCATTCAATATTTGCAAGGTTCCTGTTTTTTGTTTATTTGTTTTCTTTATGAATTTAGAGCTGAAGATGGACTGGAAAATCAGAGGGCTCTTCGTATTTGAATAGCCTATGATTCCATTATATGTAAATCAGGTTACCCATTACTACATAAGCAAAGCC
Organism: Hipposideros armiger; assembly: GCF_001890085.2. Taxonomy (NCBI): domain Eukaryota; kingdom Metazoa; phylum Chordata; class Mammalia; order Chiroptera; family Hipposideridae; genus Hipposideros; species Hipposideros armiger. Next base: position 1,331,440 of record NW_017731411.1, read on the forward strand.
TGTGTATAGAGAAGTTAATTATAAGAGCCTAAACCATGCCTGGTGTATAATTATAGCAGGAATATTTTTTAATCTAACTGTAATTGTATTTAGGAATTTGGATGCCTTGAGCTTTGCGCCTGTAGCTTATAATATCACCGGAAACCCTTCACAGAATTGTAACCTTGTAAGTCAGTTACCTGCTGATGCTCAAATATATACATATATAATTTTAATAGTGCCTATTACACACAGACTTCCATTATAACACTATTTCCACTCAGTCATAATTTTATAAAAAATTCCCCTATTGGCTAAAATTTTCCAGGCTTAACCACACTCTTGAGGTGAATTTTTTCAATTAAACTCCACTTAAGCCAATTCTGAGTTCTTTGAATGAAGGGAAAATACATATGCCAGACTCTTAAAAGTAACTGTCAAGCAGGTTCCTTTTTTTTTTCAATGTTTATTTAACACACTAGCATTCACACTTCACAAGAGGACTGACCTACCTGCATCTTAATTTCCACATGATGGAGTCAGATGTGCTTTTTATGCTTATAAATCCTCAAATAACTCCTCTGCCATGGAGAATTATCTCCTCTGCCATGGAGAGTTCTAGAGAGTCTATAAGGTAGGTATTTTGTTTTAAGCTTGTGGGGCCACTTAGCATCTATGAAGCTCAATTCAGTTACTACACATTAACTCTCCTCCTTACAACCCTGGCAAAGTTTTCCATTTAGGGACTAATGAGAAGAAAGTCATTTAGATTATTGATCCAGTGTGAGTCATGTAGAATAGGGAAGAATGGGTAATTACCACTATTTTGAATGACCTCCTTTTGTTTCTAAACTTTATTTTGGAACTTACAGGCTCTGTTGATTGTATTATTTCTACAGAGGAAAACAACCTCTGATTTATCTCTTAGAACAATTGGAAGGCAATGCCTTCTGGCTTTTGCTCATGTCTCCGGTCCTTTGGTTTTCTTTTTCTAGCAAATGCTTTATTCACTCTGTATATCTTTATTTGGTTGATTGGGGGCAGGAAGTCTGCCAGAACACACACAGCCATCCTCGGTGGCACGGCCAACAAGGGCAGGTCAACAATGAATGCTTTGTTGGATTCCTCATGTCCAGGCCTTGGTGCCAATTGAGAACTGATGTAGATTTTCCTTGCAATTCCAAAGAGTCTCCCAGCACAGTTATATAGAAAGTATTTTTTTAAACCCTAATCAATTTTAATTGCCACTTCTTCTAGCTAAAGCTTTTACACATCGCTTGAGGAGGAACCATGCCTGAGGAGCTCCAGCTGAGTGGGAATATTCTTCTGCAGTAGGCTGAGATGCTTTGGCCCACTGACTTCTTTTATTCAGCAGATCTCAGCTCCACCTCCCTTTTATCAGGGAAGTCATCCCTGCCTTCTTCGAGAGCTCCCTATGCTCTCTGCACAATAACAACACTGGTCTTCTAGTCCTGGGATATTTAATCGTACTTCCTGCCACAGCACATTTGCACATGCCATTCTCTTTGCCTAGAACACTTTGCCCACCCCTATTCTCTTAGGGAACTTATATTCATCATTTAGATCTTAGTTTGTCACTTCTTTAGGGAAGCCCTCACTAGCTTTCCCAATTGGGTCAACCTCCCATCAATGTCTGTCTCATACCACCATATATTTCCCCTTGATTGTACCTATCACCACTATCATCATACATTTACTCCTGTGCTTTTTCTTTTATCAGTAACTGTATCCCTACTAGCTCCATGAGGGTCCAGATCATGTACACTCTCAATGTCTGATATAGGCCCTTACACATATTGGGTGTTCAGTAGTTCTTTGTTAGACAGATGGATGGATGAATGAGTGATTCACTTTAGAAACATCCAGGGAAAAGTCACAGGGCCTAAGCCAGCACTGTCAAATGTTTGGCATCAGAGGAAATTGTCTGGCCTGTTTTATTATATTGTTCTAACCTTGATTTGTAAGGCCAATGACATGAGTAAGAGAACAGAGAGGAAACAGTGCAGAAAGGACCTGGAAAAAACCTCAGTTGAGTTCTATGTAAAATACCTCCTGAGTCATAATATTTTAAACCTAGAAATGGACCTTGGGGATTGTTCCTGGGATTTTGCAGATGAAGAAAGTGACGCCCGAGTTTCCAGTGTAGATACTGACAGGCCCCATCCCTTCTAACTTCTTGTCCATTCCTACTCCACTGTTCCCACAAAGAGACAGCCTTTAATGGAGATGAAAAAAATAAATGAATTGGGGCATAATTTAACAGGAGCTAAATCCCTGAGCTGTAAAGACCATAGGAGAGGAACAGAGTGATGAAATCATACCTAAAATCATAGGGTCCCTGAGGGCTATGATTAGAGAAAGAAATAAATTTCTTTCCACTCCTTCTAGATCCAATGTAGGGAGCATCATTAGGAAGTCCCCAAAGGAACAATTGCCATCTTTTTCATAATCCTTAGTGAACTCTTTTATTCTCTAATCTATAAAGACAAAAGCAGTTAGGTAGAAGAAGCTACCCAAATATCACTTATTCTTTCAGTGTAGCCAAATGGCATTATTTCATCTTTTCTTAGGGCAGAATAATATTCCCTTGTGTATATATACCACATCTGCTTTATCCAATCATCCATCGAAAGACACATTGGTTGTTTCCATGTCTTGGCCACCATAAATAGGGATCAAATATATGGAGATGGAAGAGAACTGAATCTGGGTGGTGCACACACAACGTGATATATAGATGATGTATTACAGAATTGTACACCTGAAACCTATGTAACTTTACTAACAATTGTCACCCCAATAAAGTTTAATTTAAAAAAAGAGTAGTTTATGATGTTTTGAGGAATCTTATTTTATTACAACAGGTGATAAAATCTGAAAAACTCAATGCCGCTTATATATAAGCTTTCTCTTTTAACACAAGCACAATGAAGACTATACTAGGAGTCTTAGAAAAGATGTCAGGCCCACTCAACCACTAAAAGTCACGTGCCCTCTCTGGGCTTTTGTTGGTTAACCAAGAAAAAAAGAGGAGTTGGGCACCATGTCCTTTCCAGATTTCATGGTCCATCAAATATTGGCCAAGGAGAGATAAACTTTTTCACACTACTCAAGGTGATGAACATTATTCATTTGCATTTCATGGTCTTTGCTTTCCCAGATGCTCTGCAGTGCAGCCCATCACTTTGATTGTCTGTCAGCTTGAGAACTCTTTCTGTAAACTTCTCTAAATTGGCAATGAGTTTTGGAGAAAAGAAATATTCATCGTGTTTCAGAATCAGCTCTCAGCATAAACTTCGTCTGGGGACCACATGTCTTGGAGAGTGCTTAACACGTGCCTATATGGGATGAGGCTAGAAGGTGGGAGTGGACTTATATTATAATAAAGGAAGAAATAAATTTAAGAAACAGGAGATTTACTGATTAGGCTCAGAGACATTTTCACCCAAGAGCACCTCAAATCACACGTCTTTCCAGCTTCAATTCACTTTGAGTGGCTGCCCTATGTGCCAGACATGGTAACACGGCCATACAAGAGATTGTACTATGTGTAACACAATGGCAATCAGCCTTGTAAACTTACTTTGTAAAAAATGTGTGGCTTTGATTTGAAACTAATGCAAAAACCACAGCTACAAAGTGACTGTCAGCAAGACAGGGATAAGACAGAATGACAAAATGCACAAAATGCAAGAACAGAAGCTAAGAGCACAGAGCCTAGTTCTTTTCCCAACACTGCCACTAACTAGGTGTGTGTCCTTGGAGAATTCATTCTTGGGAATCAGTCTTCATCTATAAACTGCTGAGATAGGACCATAATCTCTCAGGTCTCTTAGCATGGAGAGTCTGTGAGTAGTTGTATGGGCACAGGACAAGAAAACAGTATCACTGGGCCCTATTACTGGACTTGACACATCCTACTCATGCCCTGATGAAGAAATTTTAAGCAAGGAGTGAAAGAGGAGGGATTGATGCTCACTAAAGTACTAATGAGAGATTTCACCTTTCCCTAAAGGATTCCACCAGGGTCTTTGAGTGGGAGCCAGGACAGGTGGCAGCCAGAGGGGAGTGGTGATTAGTAAAGCATGATCGGGTGGCACCTGCAGAGCGAGGTGTTTACTTTGCCCTTCTCTGTAATAGGAGAATGAACAGATGGAGCCCTAGACCTCCACATTTTATTAACTTAACCTTGAATGTGTAGAGAGGCAGAAGCCTAAACTCTTGTAAACAAAAATATCATTTATTATTGATCCTCTTCATTTAACAAGAAAGGTAAATCTCATATTATTGGGTTGTTGGAAAAGTCATGACGTATTTTTCTATGTTTTTCATCGCAAAAATACATCATGACTTTTCCGACGACCCAATATTTCCCTGGGTTGAAACTCTTCAGTCTTATACAGCTAGAGCTGGAGACTAGGAGTCCTAGAGGGAGCTTTTCCTTTTGGGCTTTTTAAAATGGAAATGAATGACCAGGATGTGCTCAATGAAACATTTCTCACAATGAATTTTTAGATTATTTTATTATGATGGTTTTAATTATTGTTATTTTTAATATTTTATTGGGGAATTGGGGGAGGGGAACAGCGTTGGAGAATCGGGGAAGGGAAACAGACAAGTTGCTGTCCTTTTGTTCTTCAGTCTAATTGCGGAGGACATTGCTTCACTGGCTCATGTTGGTATTATCATTGTGCTCTTCCCGGGTGGGCTGGTCACCCACCAGCCATTGGACAGCCGCTCACAGTGACTCATGGCAGCCCAGCTCCAGATCGAGCTGCTGATCACCATCTTAGCTGTAGAGGGAGCAGCCTCACTGGCCCACATGTGGGATCTGAAAGGGGCCCTGCTGCTCAGAGCTGACGTCCCAAGCCAGCTCTTAACCAACACGCCACTTGGCCAGCCTGATTTTAATTATTCTTAATAGTGTCAGCAACTACCAGTGTCCCAGAAGTATTTTAGGTAAGAAATGATAGTTCTGTTGGGAGTTTTATGGCCTAAACTGGACTAGCTAGTCCTTCCTGAATCCTATTTTTTTCATTCATGTATTCAACAAATAGATATTGAGTATGAATTATATGTCATGTACTCTGTTATGTACTGGAGATAAAGTGATAAACAGGACAGAGAAGTCTCAGCTCTCTCTTGCTGTTTATATACATTTGAATTGCCTATTTTTTAAGTTCCCCAAACATGTGGCTCCAATCTATCAACCCACATTATTTTCCACTATTCATCAATGTAAGTGTTCTATCCAGCTCTGCTGTTTGTCCTTACACACACACACACACACACACACACACACACACACACAACCCCCAGCACATACACATAGGTAAACATAATTCTCATTTCTCCATGTTTCCATATTCTCATGTCTGCCTGCACTTGCAATAATTCTACCCTCCTCCCAGTCACACCTCTAAGTCTTGCCCAGTTTTCAAGGCTCAACACTCTAGGAAGTGCTTTCCTCACACAGGGGTCTAAACTGATGCGTCTTTCCTCCAAAGTTCCCTTGACAGTACATCTGCTTGATCATCTTCTTGTACTCATCTTTTTCTTTCTCTTTTCATGCCTGCCAATTTGATCATCACATGTAAATTTTTAAATTCCTAGAAAGGTAAACCATATTTTATATCTTCAGTAGCTCCACAATATTTGAATAGTATTAGTCTCAAAGTAAGTTTTCAAGTATGTGCTTGACTGGTCAGACATTTTGTTGGCAATCAAGGTAAGCTTCTACAGAAATGGTAGAATCACAACCATATGACAGATGTTTAGAACAACATGCTTTAATCTACTACATTTATTTGAACTTTAAATAACTCAGAGTTTTCCCTTAGCTCTATAACGATTGGGTTGTCAGAAAAGTCTTGACGTATTTTGTCTGTTTTTCAAAGGTCATTTATTTATGTAAAGAACAAAGATCAATCAATGATATATTGCCCATTTTGTTCGATAACCTTTTGCCATCTTTCCGTGAGCTTCATAATTCCTCATTCATAGAAGGACCTGTCTTTATTTGCAAAAAAACTGACCAAGGTGCTGATTTACAGCCTCATCTGAATTGAACGTTATACCATGCAAGGACTTTTGAAGAGAGTGAAACAAGTGGAAGTCTGATGGTGCAAGGTTAAGCAAGTATGGTGGGTGTGGCAACACATCCCATCCAAGCTCCAATAATTTTTGATGGGTGATCAAACTTGTGTGTGGTCTCATGTTGTCACGATGGAACACAACTCCTTTACAATTAACAAGCTCTGGACGTTTCTGGATGATGGATTCATTCAAACTGTCCAATTGCCGACAGTACACATTCGAACTGATTGTTTGATTCCTTTTGTAGGAGCTCAAAAAGCATGACACCTTTAAAATCCCACCACACTGAGAGCATAACCTTCCTCTGATGAATGTCTGCTTTCCATGTCGTTTGAGGTGAATCATCATATCAGGACCAAGACCGTTTGTTCACCACATTTTTGTAAACAATCCACTTCTCATCACCAGTTATCAGTCGCTTCAAAAAAGGATCATTTTCCTCACGTTTAATGAGCATATTGCAGATGTTCATATGCGCCATCAAATGAACTTCTTTGAAAAACATAGACAAAATATGTCATGACTTTTCCAACAACCCAATACCATGAAAGAGTGAAAATGCAAGCCATAAATTAGGAGAGATAGTTGCAAAAATCCAATAAAGAGATTGCACCAGAATATATAAAGAATTCTTTAAAATCAATAAGAAAAAACAGAAAACCTAAAGGAAAACTGAGCAAAAAATTAGAAAGAAATTTGCCAAAGGACATCTGAAAGGCCAACACAAATAAAGGTACCCTATGCCATTTTTCATGATGGAAATGAAAATTAAAACTACAATGAGACACAATATCATTCCCACCATAAAGACTAATATTACCAAGTTTTGACAATAATGTGAAGTAACAAATTTTCAAACACAGGTGGTGGAAATGCAAGTTAGCACTACCACTTTAGAATATTGTTTGGTATTAACTAATAAAGTTGAATACATGTATGATTCATGACTCAACAATTCTACTCCTAGTTATGTACCCAACATGCACTGAAGACTAATGCACCAAAAATACATGCACAAGAATAGCACCATTATTTTTAAAAGTAAAAATAAATAAACCTAATTCATAATATTCTATCAACAGTAATCTAGATAAATAAATCACAATAGTTGATTCCTTGAAAAACCATGGAAACAATGAAAATAAGTGATCTACTTTTACATGGAGCAACATGGATAAATCTCACAGACACACACATAAAAATGTTTAGGGAAAAAAAAGTTCTAAAAAAGAGAAAAAATACATTCTGGATGATTCCATGTATATAAGGTTTAAAAACAGGCCAAACTAAGCTATGAGGGGGAAGAAAGAGGAGACAGTAATTGGGATGGAGTCTGAGGGGTCTTTTGGAGTGTTGATAATACCCTGGATGGTAATCATTCATGTGTGCTCACTTAATGGTAATTCACCAAGTCATACATTGTGTAAATTGTGTACTTTTCTGTATGTATTGTATACCTCAATAGTATTTTTTAATCAGAAAAGATTTGCCCAATTAATTCTAAAATCAAGTATAAAATGTGGATTCTATGTAAATTAACTAAATCTCAGAATATTCTAAAACAATATGTGGAAGAAGTATAACACCTAGGAACAAATTGGTATCTTTTCTGTTTAATACCATCAGTTTTCAATTTTTAATTGGTTAACCCATTCTTTCTTTGTCACACTTTGATGTGTGGGATCCAATGACTACCCTACTGCTAGGCTGAGGAAACCATTTAACTGTTTTAATTCAAGCCACTTTGACTTTTTCAATCTTGCTCTAGCTAGAGAAGTCTCACGATACCACCATACTGCTTGTAGATTCCACATATAAGTAAAATCATATGGCATTTGTCTTTCTCTGCCTGACTTATGAGTCCTCTACTCAATACAATACCCTCTAGGTCCATCCATGTTGCTACAGATGGCAAGTTTTCATTCTTTTTTATGGTTTGTAATATTCCATTGTATATATGTACCACCTTTTTTTTATCCATTCATCCATTGCTGAATACCCACATTCCCTTCATATCTTGGCTATTGTAAATAATGATGCAATGAACCTATGGATGCACATGTCCCTTAGTAGTAGTATATTTGTTTTTTTCAGATAAATACCTAGAAGTAGGATTACTGGGTCTTTGTTTGCCTTTTGTTACAGCCTTTGTTTTAAAGTCATTTTGTCTGGTATAAGTATTGCTACTCCAGCTTTTTTTTTCTTCCCATTTCCATTTTCATGAAATATCTTGTTCCATCCCTTTACTTTTAGTCTGTATGTGTCTTTTCAACTAAAGTGAGTCTCTTGTAGGCAGCATATGTGAGTTTTGTTTTCTTATTCATTTAGCCACCCTATGTCTTTTGACTGTAACATTTAATCAATTTACATTTAAAGTAATTGTTGATAGATATGTAGTTATTTTCATTTCTTTTTCTCCTCCTCCTCTTCCTTCTCCTCCTCCTTCTTTCTTCTTCTCCTTCTTCTTCCCTCTTCCTTCTTCCTTCTTCCTTCTTCCTTCTTCCTTCTTTCTTCTTTCTTCTTCTTTCTTCTTTCTTCTCCTTCTCCTTCTTCAAGATGTCCCTTTAACATTTCTTATAATACTGGTTTGGTGGTGATGAACTCTTTTAGCCTTTTCTTGTCTGGGAAGCTCTTTCTCTGTCCAATTCTAAATGATAGCTTTGCTGGGTAGAGTACTCTTGGTTGTAGGTCCTTACTTTTTATTGCTTTGAATATTTTGTGCCAATTCCTTCTGGCCTGCAAAGTTTCTGTTGAGAAATCAGCTGACAGTCTTATGGGAGTCCCCTTGTAGATAACTAACTGCTTTTCTCTTGTAGCTTTTAAGATTTTCTCTTTGTCTTTAACCTTTGACATTTTAATTATGATGTGTTTTGTGTGGGCCTCTTTGGGTTCATCTTGTTTAGGACTCTCTGTGCTTTCTGGGGTTGTATGTCTATTTCCTTTGCCATGTTAGGGAAGTTTTCCATCATTATTTCTTCAAATAGGATTCAATTCCTTGCTCTCATCTCTTCTCCATCTGATATCCCAAAGATGAAAGCGTTGGTACACTTGATGTTGTTCAAGAGGCTCCTCAAACTATCCTATTGTATTTTTTTAAATTCTTTTTTCTTTTTACTGTTCTGATTGGGTGTTTTCTGCTACCTTATCTTCTAAATCGCTAATTCAATCTTCTGCCTCATCTAATCTTCTGTTGATTCCCTCTAATGTATTATTCATTAAGTTACTGTATTCTTCACTTCTGAATGGTTCTTTTTTGTTTCCTAAAACAAAATCTCTTTGTTGAAGATTTTCCTGAGATCACTGAGCATCCTTATAATGAATGTTTTGAATTCTGCATCTGGTAGACTGCTTGTCTCCATTTTGTTTAGTTATCTTTCTGGAGCTTTGATTTATGCTTTCATTTGAGACATGTTTCTTTGTCTCCCCATTTTGGCTGCCTCACTGTGTTTGTTCCTATGTATTAGGTAGAGTCTCCCAGTCTCCCAGTCTTAGTAGAGTGGCCTCATATAGTAATTTCCCTGTGGGGTCCAGTGGTGCAGTCTCCTTGGTCATCTGAGTCAGGTGCTGCAGGTGTGTCTCTTGTGTGGGTTTTGTGTTCCCTCCTGTTGTAGTTGAGCCTTGGTTGCTGTTTGCATGTCAATGGGAGGGATTGACCCTCAGGCTGATTGGTTATGAGGACTGGCTGTGACTACAGTGGAGGAGCTGCTGTTCAGGGGCTTACCCTATACAGCAGGATTTGCTCTAATGGGGCTCTGGTGCCAGCCTAGTCTGGGTGTGTCATCTGTGGAGGTGGTCTGGTGGTGCTCTGGCACAGTTTAAAGCTGGCCATTGGGTGTACCAAGCCCAGGACCTCTTGGGAGGGGACCCACTATGGGCCAAGTTCAGCCACTGCCTTTGCCCTGTTTGGTATCACCTGCCATGAGACCCCAAAAGATCCACATGTCTTTCACCTGCACTCATTTTGAGATTGCTACGAGAGGCTAAGCTATGATCCAAGGATGACAGTCACTAGTGCTAGGCTTAGGGCTGCTTAGCATGAGATATGTGGCACACCGAGGCCAGATGCTGTTTCTTTGGGGCTTGTGAACCTTTGAGAAAATTTTGGAAAGTCTGTAGCATGAGCCAAGACAGGCCATTGGTATGGGGAAACCAGTGGAAGCAGCTTGGGTGGGCCAGCAAGTTGGGTAGGCCAGTGTCTCAGGGAGTCACCAGGGCAGGGCAAACAGGTTAGCCAGGTTGATGGAGACTCAGACATGGTGGCCACCTGTGTCTGCATGTTGGGAGGGGGCAGGGCTCAACAAAAAACCAATGGTTTCTGCCAGCACTTCTCTCTGGGAGAAAGCTGCCCCTCCAGCCCTCACCCTGCAGCCAGACAATTTAGTTTCTCCTTTTATGTCCCTGACAGCTTTCAAGCTGCTGCCCCAGCAGAAAAATTGTGTGTGTGTCAGAAAGTAAGTTTCTGTGTGGGCCCTTAAAGAGGAATGCCTGGGACTCTAGCAGCCCTCCATCTCACTCAGCTATAATCTCTGCTAGTTTTCCTAGCCAAAAGTTGTGGGGACTTTTCTTCCTGGCATTGGAACCCTGGGCTGGGGAGCCTACTATGGAGCTGGAACTCCTTGCTTTTTAGGGAGGACCTGTGCAGCTGAGATATCCCTCCTGGTTTTTTAACTGCCACACATAGGAACGGGGACCAGCCTGTTCAGCATCTCTGCCCCTGCTACCAGTCTTGTGGTGGCTTCTTCTGTATATCCTTAGTTATAGGACTTCTGTTCATCTAGGCTTCAGGAACTTCTCCATGATGGCTGATAGTTTAGTTGTAATTTTTATGTGGTTGTGAGAGTGTTTATCTACTCTACCATCTAGACTGCACCACACTAGTGTTATTATTACCCATTTTCAGAGAAAGAAAATGTCTTTGACATTCTGTTTTTCTCTCTCAACCTGCAAAATGATCTTTTACCTTCCTGGTTAGAAACTGGAAAAGGTTTTAGAAAATGCTATGTCGGGCCGGCTGAGTGGCGCGATGGTTAAGAACTGGCTTAGGATGCCAGAGGGCCCCGGTTCAGATCCCACATATGAGGGCCAGTGACACTGCCCTCCACAGCTAAGATGCTGAACAACAGCTCAACCTGGAGCTGGGCTGCCGTGAGTCGCCGGCAACGGTGTAGGCTGCAGCCCCTGTGGCAGTGGGTTGCCATGGGCTACCATGAGTAGCCAGCAGCCAGCGTGAGCAGCCAGCAGCCGCAGTGAGCAGCTGTCCAGAAGCTGGCGACCGATCTGCCTCACCCAGGAAGAGTGCAATGATGGTGCCAACTTGGGCCAGTGAAGCAACGTCCTCCACAACTAGATTGAAGAACAAAAACGACAGCAATTTGTCTGTTCCCCTTACCCCAATTCCCCAGTGCTGTTCCCATCCCCCCAATTCCCCAATAAAAATCTTTAAAAAAAAGAGAAAATGCTATGCTATTGTTAGCACCTATTTAACTATGATTTTTAACATCATATTAAATCATCAGTTAAACTCAAGCATCTTTCTTCATGACTATGTTGACTTTAGTTGACTTATTTTTTCATTAATGGCTCTTTTATCATGGACTAAATTCTATTTCAATTTTTCTGTCTCTGGCCTTTCTGTTCTGTTTGCATTAATTGGTCTGTCCACCTATAAAATAACATCACACTCTTTTAATTATTGCAACTTTAAACAAATCCTTATATCCAACAAAGCAGATGCCACTTCTACCCAGTATTCCATCCCTACCCTAATGGGAAATCACTGCTTTCACTGCAGCTGGTTCGCCTCTCTTTGGGGAAGGAGGAGAATTCACAACCAGCCATTGGATGGGGTCGTGTGATTTGTTCTTGCGGTGCTTGTGAGCATCGTGGTATGTGTTATCTCCAGGCCAGTCTATTTAACTGTCAGTTTGCGACCCTCTAGATGGCTCTTTTATCAGCCACAATGCCTGGCAAAACCTGAGATGGATAATTGCTACTTCAGCTTGAATCTCAATATAAGGAAACAAAAAGAAGTCAAACTTCAATGAGCATGTAACATCAGAAATAGAGCTTTGCTGTTTTAAGCCACTAAGATGGGGAAGTGTTACTGTATCATAACTTAGTTTATTCTAACTAATATACACAAAAATAATTGATGTTTTCAAAAGCTACCAGGATAAACTTTGTTGTTGGGATTTGGGTTGGAATTGCATTAAATCTGAAAATTCACTGGAATAATTGACCTCTTTACAATATTGAATCTTTGTAAGAATGTAGTATGACTCTTATTTAAGTCTTTATTATCTTGAATAAATTTGTATAGATTTCATGAAAAACATGATAAACTATGAACTAGGCACGTGTTGCTATTTTCTAATTATTTATATTTGTGACACTAATATAAGAATTTTTAATTGTCTTGTAACTGGCCACCCAGGCAATTTTTAAAAAATAGTTCTAATAGCTTTGAAATAAACCTCTTAAGTTTCCCATGTAGAAAATTAATAGTGCCAAATAATGGTAATTTTCTCTATTTCTTTCTACTAATTAATATCTCCTATTTATATTTCATATTTTATTTTATGGTATGGAAATTCCAGAATGTTTGATAATATCTATGCATGTGGATTTTTTTCTCTTTTTCATTGTCAGAGATTGGCAAGCTTTTTCTGTGAAGAGGCAGATATTAAACACTTTTAGCCTTGGGGCCATATCATCTCTATCACAACTACTCAACTCTGCTATTGTAGTATTAAAGCAACACATAATAAATGAAAAAACAAGCACAGCTGGATTTGGCCCATAGACCATGGTTTACTAAACCATGTTCTATTTTAATGACAAGGTTTTTAATGTTTCACCATTACTATGATTTTTTTTAGCTTCTTTGTCACTTTAAGGAATAAATCCTTTGATTATAAATTGACAAAGTTTTGTTTTTATTTTTGGGTTTGTTTGGCAATTCCTTTCCTTTTTGACATCTATCAAGATCATCACATTTTCAAAATTGTTTACATATTAATTGTATTTAGAATGTCCTACATATTCTCCAATGTTGAAACATTTTTACATCCCTATAATAAACTTAGTCATAATAAATTATGTTTCATTTATTCTTGAATTTTATGAACCGTGTATTAATTGCATACCCACAGTGTCCCAGATACTCTTCCAGAAGTAGTGGGTACAGCAGTCAACAAAATAGACAAACTCTCCACTTTAATGGAGCTTATATTTCAGTGGGAGGACACATATAATAAAGACACACAAATACGTCAGGTGAAACATAATAATAAAGCAGAATTAGAGAGTGAGAGGGTAGGCTACTACTTCAGAAATGAGGTTCAGGGAAGTTCTTTCTGATCAGGTGACATTTAAGCAGACACTTTAAGGCAGTGAGGGTACAGTCTAGTCAACTAAATGAGAATGGAAGTAGTGTACCACAGTGTCAGGATAGGGACTCAACAGGAGGCTCCAGGAGCACACAGCAGGAGTCCCTGATATAGTCTTGGAATGGGGCCAGCAAGGCTTTCTGGGAGGAAGAAACATTTCATCTGAAACAATGAAGAAAAGCTACATGAGTGTGATGGCGAATTTTTTTGTGTCAACTTGCCTGGGTCACAGAGTGCCCAGTCATTTGGTCATACATTATTCTGGATGTGTCTGTAAGTGTGTTCCTGGGTGAGATAAACTGATTTGAATCAGTAAACTGAGTAAAGCAGATTGTCCTCCCTGATGTGGATGAGATTCAGCCAATCAGTTGAAAACCTGGATAGTACAAAAAGGCTTAGTAAGAAGGAACTCCTTTTTCTCCTCCTGCTTGACTATCACCTTGAATTGGAACATCAGGGTTTTTTTTGTCTTTGGAACCAAATGGAAACATTGGCGTTTCTTGGGTCTCGAGCCTGCTGGCCTTCTCACTTGGCTTTACACCATTGGTTCTCCTGGTTCTCTGACCTTTAGACGAGGACTGGACTATGTATTTGCTCTCCTGAGTCTCCAGCTTGCCAACTGCATTTCTTGGGACTTCTCAGCCTCCATAATTTCATAAGATAACTTCTTATAATAAATCTTTCTGTACACATACTGTATTGGTTCTGTTCCTATGAAGAACACTGACTAATACAATAAATAGGAGATAAAAGAGTGTTCCATAACATGACTTACAGTTCCAAAATTAGAGGAAAATGGCAGTTTCAAACAGATGAAAGAAGTTCAGTATGGCTGAAGCATGGAGCATGAGAAGTAAGACATGGGGCTGGGTAAATGAGAAGAAATTGAGTTGTGTGTGGTTCTGAAAGCCTTGTTTAGCATGCACTGTCCTTCAGGCAATGGAAAAATATTGTGTATTTCAATTAGCAGAGTAACGTGATTAGTAGGACTACCAGATTTCATAGCCCCAGTAGTCACCAATTTGTAGAACAGGTAAACTGGTACCAATAAATTAGGGCAATTTGGAGACACTGAACTGAATTGTGTAGGCCACAATGCATTTTCCTACATAGATTTTAAAAAGAAGAAATTGTTCAAGCTACATTCCCTGGCTTAAAGCCAAAAAAAATTTAAAACATTATAAAAGGATGGCCCTCCAAAATTTAACCACACAGGAAAAATTTTTTAATTAGAATTGGGCCAAACAGTACATAAAAACCACTATTTAGAAATTAAAATATTATAAAAGATATAGGCAAAATAATATAAAGACAAAAATGGCCTTAAATTTATTTAAAAAATAAAAAAGACTGGCAATAAATAAAATATTCAATTCAAGAAAATTGAGAAAAGTCATGGGAAAGGAAGCTGACACAAAGAGTGCTCTTGTTTGCTCTCTGCCTAGAGCTCTCTTCTTCTAGTATCTTTGTGCCACCTGCCCTTCAGGTGACTTCTGCTCAAATGTTACCTGAGCAAAGAGGTTTCCCTCACAGTCCATTTCTAAAATAGCATCCTATCCTGTCACTCTCTAACTCTGACTTATTGTCCTTCGCCTGACATATTCTGTGTGTCTTTGTTATTTTCTGTGTCCTCCCACTGGAATATAAGCTCAATGAGAGCAGGAGGCTTTGTTCATTTTGTCCCCTCCTGCATCCTCTATTTCTGGAAGACTGCCTGGCACATGGGCTCCATGTGGCAGGGGCTATGACTAGCTTTTTCATATATCACCCCCTACCTAGCATAAAACCCAGCATTTGGCAGATATATAATAAATATTTATTGAATTAATGTTACAATGTTTTACTGGTCACTTAAAAATCAATATTCTATTTGGAATACAAAAATCTCTACATGTAATTATTAAATCAAATGAAATAATTAAACCATTTCACTCATCTATACCATACTTTTGTGTCTAATCAGTCAAATTCTGAAAGTCACATTTTGTTAAATCACACCAACAGGATTGTATCAACTGTTCATCTTCCAAGCAGTTACAAAAATATTATATTTTTGGTACATAAAGTTACTTGACTTCTAATTTTTCTAGTTTTGAATTTAGTATTTTTGAAATACTAAATAATTACTTTATTCCACTTAATGCCCTTAGTATTAAATTCAATTTTGTGCCATATTAATAATAAACTCTGAGATTATTTTTGTTTAATTTTTCTGAGGTACTATTTCCCATCCCATTGTTTCTAACTTTTCTGCTTTATTTTGCTTTGGGTATCTCTCCTATGAACAGTACATAGCTGAAATTTGCCTTATCACCCAATCTGAGAATTCTGTCTTCTGACCCAGAAGTTTGACCCATTCACATTTTTTTTTTTTAGCTGAGCCATCCTGCCACCTGTTGGCAGCTCAGCAGCAGCTCAGTTCGGGTCAGGAATCGAACCGCTGTTGCTCAGAGCTCAAACTCTTGAGCGAGCTCTTAACCAACTGAGCCACTCGGCCGGCCCCCCATTCACATTCTTAATGTGACAACCAATGAACTGGTCACATATATCCTCACCATTGCATTACATGCTTTCTCCTTTGTGAGCATCTTTGTACTGGGACATCTTTCTAAATCTGATTTTTTCTTCCACTTGACCTCTTTATGCTCCTTCTTTTATGGAGGCGAACATGCCTGTCTTGCAAGGAGGGAGCAGCTGAGCATCTGTGACAGAGAGAAAACCAGCTCTGCCCCAGCATTTTCTCTGGCTGACATGTTCCTGCATCCCCAGCACAGATGCGCTGGAAGCTGTGGGTTTCTTAGTAAAAGGGGTCCAAGAAGGTGACATCCTCTCTTCATGGCCTCCTGTCCCTGCCGCACACCCTCAACACTCCAATATCCACTTTACAGTTTATCCCAAGCCACCCTTTTCACAGATTTCCCTCAATACTCAGTGGTGTCATGGAGCTGACTTGGGCAGGCTTGCTAGCCAAATCTGTGTATCTCTTCCCAGTTCTGCTTTGGTGGGCTGAAATTGGCCATAGCAGGAGTATTTATACCACACAGCAATCAGGGCTTTATTTTTCCAGAGAGCTGGTAAACCACTTTCCACTCACCACTGCCGACACCCACATTTTCTAAACAAGGAAATTGTGACTTTCTATCCTTTGTCACTTTCTCTATACTGTCTCAGAAATACTTTAAACCTTGTAACATGTTACTGGAACTCTTTCCTCATTTCTGGTGCTGATGAAGTGTTTTCCTGATTTTTATGTCCCTTGGGTAATATAACACAGTTTCTGAGTGAGGGTGAGGATGTAAAATTGAGCTCAAGTTATCGTCTATTTCAAAAGTCCTTATGACGTGTCTTCATTCCATTTCCATGCAAAACATGGACAGAATTAGGCAGTCCCTGTTTGTTGCTTTAATTATCACTGCTCAGCCAAATAGCACTTGCTCTGCACTAATGATTCTAATCTAAACTGGGAATTGATGTTGACAAAACACAAGCTGTTTAGATTTTGCAAAGGCTGATCAAATCTCCTCTGGAAACCAGAGGCTTTACTAGATATCCATAACCAAAGCTCTATTGATTGGGGAAAATTCCAACTGATAGCCAGGAGGTAGATAAATTCTCAGAAAAAAAGTAGGAGGGTGTTTTCAAGATCATGAAAATATAACTTTGGTGATATCACTGAGGTAAAATCTGATCAAGTTATCAACTTGTTCCTTGTGAAAATATGACAAAATGACAACTAAATGTACATGCCCTGCAGATACTCCAATGGTTCACTGTTAAAATAACACATCATTTAGGGCAAGTTCATCAAGGGAACTGGGTGTGTTTTAGAGCTTAGAAAGAAATACAGTTGATGTGCAAGGCAAAGCCAGAGAGATTATGGCAATTTTGTAAATAAAAAAGACTTTATAGTAAGAAATAATGAGCCACTGAAAATTTTTAAGTAAGAAAACAATGCAATAAAAATTGCAATTAAGGAAGATTAGTCTGGAAGTATTAGGACAAGATCTATCTTACCACCCTTATATAGAAACAAAGATAGAATAAGTAATGAGTTAAATATACATATATACATATATATGTATATATATATGTGTGTGTATATATATATATATATATATATATATATATATATATAGAGAGAGAGAGAGAGAGAGAGAGAGAGAGAGAGAGAGAGAGAGAGAGAGAGAAAGAGAGAAACATCAAATCTCTTCTACTTTCAGTAGGCAGTTAAGGTAATGAATGCATAGGCTGGGAAATACTCAAGGAGTCTTGCAAAGCTTTCTCAGTTCATTAAGTTAAATTACCTCTTTGCTCTCAATCAGTATTCATGAATGCCAAAACTAGTCCTGTTATGCGGGAGTCTCCAGGCAGCCCAGGGGCCTCTTGAAGACTTCTTTTCACATCATCTCATAGTTGCAGGAAATGAGCACAGTTAGCCAACAGCCCACATGCAGGGTGAGCCTCCCATTGTCCTCTTTTCTGGAACAGTTGAAATCTCAACCATTCTTATGGGAATAAAGGAATAGGAACCCAAGCCTGTTCACTCTCATTCAGGAGTCATTAGACACCTGTAAAAATTCAACCAAAGATACCAAGGTGACTCAGGGTTCTTACAAGCTTATCACATGAGAGAAATGGACTTTGCAACATGTAACTGTCAGCGCTCATTTTGGGGTATAGATAAAAGATCTAAAACACTCCTGCCAAACAACTGATTGTCAAAAGTTGATGCTCCTGCCTGTAACATATGTCCCACTTTTACACATTATCTGATTCCTACTCAAGACCCAACGAAAATCTCCCGTCTTTGGGGAATCCTTCTCAGCTCTGCTAGCTCATGGCAGTCCTTGACTTGAACTGTAATAGATTTTGCCTGGACTACAAAATAGCATTTAGCTTATGTTTTCTGTATGCTTAGTTACCCTTTCATGTATTAATTTTCCCTTCAACTAGACTATAAACTCATTAAAGATAGAACCCATATTTTATATGTTATCTATGTTCAGTGACATAGGAAGAAAACAAAGATGTTGAAGTTAAGCTCACTCTTAACAATTCTTTCTTCCAAATTATGCTCACTAGGGTGAGCTATTGTTATGCCTCCCAAGCCCAAAACACAACCATTTACCCCTCACTCTCAAAAGTCACCCTTGATTCCTCCCTTCCTAACATAATAGAGATCACACAAATTAAGTTACCACAACTTCCGCTGTCTCTACTCCCTGACTTTTATTTTACTCCACAAGGTTTTCAGGATTGTTCCTCATTGGCAAAGCTGATAACTTCCCTTTAGAATTTCCTTTAAGAGTTATCCTTTTACCCCAACATCTTCAA
This sequence comes from Hipposideros armiger, assembly GCF_001890085.2. Taxonomy (NCBI): domain Eukaryota; kingdom Metazoa; phylum Chordata; class Mammalia; order Chiroptera; family Hipposideridae; genus Hipposideros; species Hipposideros armiger. Next base: position 1,350,258 of record NW_017731411.1, read on the forward strand.
TCCATCCTCTTTTGGTTACAAACATCACAAATATCCCTGAATTTACTATTTCCAAGTGTTAGTGTTCTCACTATTTTTCCTAAAAATACCTTTTCCCAAAGCACTTTTAAAAATAGCATTCACTCACTATTTCCTCTGTCTGATCATATATGAATTCCTTGACTTTTTTCCAATTTTAGTTTCTCTAATTGACAATTAAGCGAAGTTGTTCTCTTAGGGCTTCAAGTATAAGCTTAGAACTGGAATCTTATGTTTAACTAACTTGAACATGAAAATGCACTACCCAGATCCTTCATCAAAGAGGGTTTACTTCAAATATGAAGTAATGTGTGATCCGTAGGCCACACCAGCTATCAGCTCCTTCAGAGCTGCTCAGCTGATGCACTGCATCTGAGATCACACCTTTCTCAGACACTCACATAAGGGGCTCCATAAAATATAGGATGTCCAGTTAAATTTGATTTCTAGATGAACAACGGATATTTTTTCTTTTTATTAGTTTCAGGTGTAAAAAACAACATAGTGATTAGATTTATATACCTCACAAGGTGATCACCCCAATAAGTCTATTACCCATCTGACACTGCACAGTTATTACATTATTGACTATATTTCCTATACTGTACTATATATCCCTGTGACTATTTTTAATTATAGTTGACATTCAATATGATTTTATATTAGTTTCAGGTGTACAGCATAGTGGTTAGACATTTATATGATTTATGAAGTGATCACCCTGATAAGTCTAGTACCCATTTGACACAATACATAGTTTTCACAATATTATTGACTACATTCCCCATACTGTAATTTACAGCCCTGTAGCTCTATTGGAACTACCAATTTGTACTTCCTAATCCCTTCATCTTGCTCACCCAGACCCAAAACAACTCCCATCTAGTAACCATCAGTTTGTTCTCTGTATCTATGAGTCTGTAACTTTTTTGTTTATTTTATTCTTTAGATTCCACATATCGGTGAAATCATATGGTATTTTTCTTTCTCAGTCTGACTTATTTAATTTAGCTTAATACCCTATAGGTCCATCCATGTTGTCACAAATGGTAAGTTTTCATTTTTTTATGGCAGAGTAATATTCCATTGTATATATGTACTACCTCTTATTTATCCACTCATCTATTGATGGGTATTTCAGTTTCTTACATATCGTGGATATTGTAAGTAGTGTTGCAGTGAACATGCAGAGGTGCATATATTTTTTTGAATTAGTGTTCAGATTTTTTGGATAAATATCCAGAAGTGAAATTGCTGGGTCATAAGGTAATTCTATTTTTAATTTTTTGAGGAACCTCCATACTGTTTTCCATAGTCGCTGTACTAATTTGCAATCATACCAACAGTGCACGAGGGTTCCCTTTTCTCCACATGCTTGCCAACACTTGATTTTGTTGATTTACTGATGATGGCAACTCTGACAGGAGTAAGGTGGTATCTCATTGTGGTTTTATTTACATTTCTCTGATGATTAGTGATGTTGAGCCTCTTTTCATATGTCTGTTGGCTATGGGTATGTCCTCTTTGGAGAAATGTGTGTCCAGGTCCTCTGCCCGTTTGTTAATTGGATTGTTTGGTTTTCTTGGTATTAAGTTGTATGAGTTTGTTACAAATTTTGGATACTAACCCCTTATCAGATATCATTGGCAAATATCCTCTCCCATTCAGTGGGATATATTTTTATTTTGTTGATGATTTTCATTACTGTGAAAAAACATTTTAGTTTGATGTAGTTCCATTTGTTTATTTTTTCTTTTGTTTCCCATGCCCAAGGAAATATATCAGAAAATATTACTAAGGGTAATATCTGAGAGTTTCTTGCCTATGTTTTCTTCTAGGAGTTTAATGGTTTCAAATTTTACATTTAAGTCTTTAATCCATTTTGAGTTTATTCTTGTATATGCAGTAAGAAGTTGGTCCAGTTTAATTTTTTTGTATGTGTTTGTCCAGTTTTCCCAGAACCATTTATTGAATAGACTATTTTTCATGTCAGTGTGTATACTTGCTTCTTTTGTCATAGATTAAATGAACATATACGCATGGATTTATTTCTGGGCTCTCTGTTCTGTTCCATTGATCTGTGTGTCTGTTTTTATGCCAATACCACCCTGTTTTGATTACTATGGCCTTTTAGTACAATTTAGTATCAGGTAGTGTGATACTTCTAGTTTCGTCCTTATTTCTCAGGATTGCCATGGATATTTGGGGTCTTTTATGGTTCTATATAAATTTTAGGATTCTTTGTTCTAGTTCTGTGGAAAAAAATGCCACTGGTATTTTGATAAGAATTGCATTAAATGTATAGATTGCTTTGGGTAGTATGAACATTTTAACTATGTTAATTCTTCTTTTTCATGAACATGGTATATGCTTCCATTTATTTGTATCATCTTTAATTTCTTTCTTCAATGTCTTATAAATTTCTGATATAAACCATTGTCACTCCAATGAACTTTAGTTTCTTTTTTAAAATTTCTGAGTAAAGATCTTTTACTTCCTTAAATTTATTCCTAAGTATTTTTTTGATGCAATTGTAAATGGGATTGTTTTTCTTAATTTCTCTTTCTGATAGTTTATTATTGGTGTATAAAAATGCAATCAATTTCTGAATATTAATTTTGTATCCTGCTACTTTACTAGATGCATGTTTTCAATTATAATTGTCTTTTGGTGGAATTTTTGGGGTTTTCTCTATACAATATCATGTCATCTGCATGTCATCTGCAAATAATGACAGTTTTAGTTTTTTCTTTCCAATTTGGATACCATTTATTTCTTTTTCTCATCTTATTGCTGTGGCTAACACTGCCAGTACTATGTTGAATAAAAGTGGTGAAAGTGGACATCTCTGTCTTGTTCCTGATCTTAAGACAAGGATAGGTTTTTGGGGTTTTTTTTCAGATTTTTTTTATTGGGGAATTGGGGGATGGGAACAGCATTGGGGAATCTGGGGAAGGGGAACAGACAAGTTGCTGTCCTTTTGCTCTTCAGTCTAGTTGTAGAGGACGGTGCTTCACTGGCTCATGTTGGTATTATCACTGTGCTTCCCGGCTGAGGCAGATCAGTCGCCGGTCACTGGCCGGCCGCTCATGGTGGCTCTTGGCAGCTCACACTAGCTGCTGGCCACACACGGTAGCTTATGGCAGCCCACTGCAGCAGGGGCTGCAGCCTATGATGTCGCCGGCAACTCACGATAGCCCAGCTCCGGGTTGAGCCGTTGTTCACCATCTTAGCTGCAGAAGGCAGTGTCACTGGCCCTCATGTGATATCCAAACTGGGGCTCTGCTGCTCAGAGCTGGTGTCCCAAGCCAGCTCTTAACCAATGCGCCACTTGGCCGGATCTTTTTTAAGTTTTTTTTTGTTTTTTTTAGCTGAGCCATCCTGCCACCTTTTGGCAGCTCAGCGGCTGTTCAGCTTGGGCCGGGAATCGAACCGCTGTTGCTCAGAGCTCAAACTCTTGAGCAAGCTCTTAACCGGACCGAGGATAGGTTTTTTTTGTTTTGTTTTGTTTTTAATATGTGCCCCATTTGGGACATATTCATATTTTTAAAGCAATCATGTTTATCTGCAATTCAAATTTAATTGGACATCTTGTATTTTTATTTGCTAAATATGGAGACACTACCCATCCAATGACTGAGTGTGGTGAGTATAAGGGCTAGGAATTTCTTACTCAAGTGGAGACAATATTCTCTCCAGTGCTCTATGAAGGGTTGTCAAGGTTTTGCTGGACCAGCATCATCAGTTTGCCTTTTCCTCTGCAGGCCCCTGCTTCTTCTTTCTCCCTTTGCTGGGTTTAAGCTATTAAAACATTCTTCACAGCACTCTCTCTCAGCACCTTTCAGAGAACATGCCTTTAGACATCTCTCCATCCCAGTTCCCTTTTAAATGTCCAAAGAAATAGAAAATGAGGGATAACATAATTTCAACTCTGGGAAACAGGGAAGGGGGACTCAAATGAGGAAATAAGCAAGCATTCCTATTCTCCATAAATGTAAAGAAAATGTGCCCTGGGCAACAAGTGAGCGGTATACCCAGAAGACCAAAATACACTAAATAGGGAGATTGCAAAGAAAAGAATTGTACAAAAGAGGAAATTCAAATATCCTATATACATATTAAAAAACTTAGCATAATTAGAAATAAAAGAAAAGCACCATTGGACTACCACTTTTTACCTGATAAATTGGTAAAGATATCGAAGGAATATTGTTGAGCATATGGAAGAGTAACCAATTTTATATTTTCCTAGTAGAAGTAATAATTGCTACAAGTTTTTTGGAAGGCAAAGATTATACCATGTACATATCTTTAAATCCTGGAATTATATGCCTAGAAATTTAACCTACGGAAATAATCAGACACGAGTACATGCATACATCACATATGAATAAAAATGTTTAAAATGTCAAGTATTAAAAACTACTAATAAGAAACTGACTACATAAATTATTGTAGCTGTATTATAAACAAAATACCTTGCAGGCATTTTAAATTACTATTCGTGTATATTCATTGACATGGAAAAATATTCATGGCATATTGTTTTATGAAAAAACACTTCCTATTACTATGTAAATAATGTCTCATTTTTGTTTACAAAAATACAGATATATATTTGGAAAAATAATCATAAATATTAAGTGTTTATCTTTGAGTGATGAGATTGTGGATAATAGGTTTTGTTTTTATTATTTGTAATTTTTAATTTTTTTACAAGGAACAATACTTTTTGTATGATTTGGGAAATAACATTTATCTCTATCCCATATTCACAAAGCCTTCATGTTTTTTTCTCCTTAGACCTCTTTTTTAAAATTTCTGCAACACTTCATATAGTTAATTCTCTTGACCCCCCGCTTTCCACCTTTTTGTCTTTGCATTATTTTGTTCTTCTTCATCTATAAGTCTCTTCCCTAGTTCTTGTTCCTTTTCTTTTTCCCTTCACATTGACATTTTCCAATAGTACCTCATCAGCCCTTTTCTCTTCTCTCTACCTAAATGATTTACATTACAATCTATATAGATAGCTCAAAATCTTAGCAAGATTGACTCACCTTAAAAGTATATAAAACCCTAATAATTCCAAACACCTACTGGAGTTTCAGATTCCAGTGTTTGTTCTGTACCTGCTGTGTTTGGGAAACAGTACCTAGAGATGAGACCACAATGACAAGGAGAGCCCACCTTTCAGCAGCATCCAATCTTCACTTAGATTTTGTAATTTCAATATACTTTACACCAAGTGTGTCTCCTCACTTTTCCCCAAATCAGCACTTGTTCCTGACATTTCATTTTCTGTTACCAACACAACTATCTTTGTAGTTCCCCAGTCCTGCCTGTCACAATAATTAATTAGTTCACTTAACTAGTGAAGGACCTGCTAACATAGTATACTCAACCTCAATTATGTATTGGAATCATCTAGGAACCTTTTAAAAAAAACTGATGCTTGTTTAAACCCCCAAAGATTCTGAATTAATTGGCACTCTATTAATTAGAATGCCACCCAAAATTTGTCATTTCACATCTCCCTAATTAATTCTAATATATAGCCAAGGATAAAAGTCACTGTGCTAGAGAAAGAGAACTTTGTTACAGATTGTGTGAATAAAGGAAAAAGGTCAAACCTTTCTTTTGTATTGTTACTTCCTATTAATATCATCTGAGTTCAATATTTTTATTGAACTCAGGTAGAAGCTGAATTGGCTTTCCCGATATAACAAACAATTTCCAGAATGTATGGAGAGAATACAGTAATCCTGTCATTTATATATCTCCATGATCTGATCCAGATAAGTCTTTTCAGTGTTATTGTGCACGTGCGTGTGCGCGCGCACACACACACACACACACACACACACACACACACACACACACACACACACACCAGTTAAACAGGACTGCCATTGCTCCCCAGACATTTCCTCTGTCCTGACTTTGCTTTTACCTTTACTATTTCTTCACCTTGACTAGCCTTCACTCTCACCTCAATTCCACAAGTCCTTTAGCTTGAAGGAACTAGTGATGAGCCAGTCTTGATAGCATGCTCCTCCCCATCCCCAGGAGCAATTCCTCACTCTCCTAAGATCTAAAACACCTCTTATTGTACTTAATAAGCCCTGTCCATATGTACACCTATCATATACTTCCAATCAGATTTTAACTTCCCTGAGGGCAGAAGCTAAAATTCCTTTACTTCTATATACAGAAATGAAGAGGTTAAACATGAGAGCTCCAGAGTCATCTGCCTAAGTTGATATTGAAACTCTGCCTCTTACACATAGTGTATGTAACATTTGGGGAAGAAATTTACCTTTCTGGACCTGTTTTTTCTTCCACTGAATGAAAAACACCATGACCTCTCAATATTATGATGAAGATAAAATAAGGAAGCTTATATAAAGCCCTTAGCACAATAATTGCTCCAAGTGGCTTCGATAATGATGGTGATCAGCATTTGGGGGACACTTAGTTGTGAGGTCAACAGCACTTCAGTGTAGTAAATAGGTGTAGAAAATAAAAGCTCTTGGATTTGGAAAATGTCTATTATGTTTTCTAACATTACTCTCTAGGACAAATCATGTTATTACTGCAGTTTTCAATTATTCCATACAGCTAGTCCTGCTTCTTGATAGCATGTAAATTTCCCAGCATGGTGCCATCTCTAAGATTCTAAATTTCATTTTGCAATGACAGATTTTCTGAAAACTCTGCCACTCAGAGACCCCTGTGCCCTAAATGTTGTTTCTTTGTGGAATACAACATTTTTAATCAAGTAAAACAGTGATGGAGAGCATGTCAGATGCCCATGCAGGATATAATCATCTGTGAAACATGAAATCCTGCTGTTAAGACTCCAACAAACCAAGAGAGCTATTTCTATCTGGTCGGATGATAGCATTGTAGCCTCTGGATCTAAAATGAGATCTATTTTAAATGTAATTCATCTACTGAACGATAAATAACAAACACTTCTTCTGTATGCAACTGAGTCAGAGGACAAAATGCTGTGTCAGGCAAGTGAGCTGAGAGCCCAGAATGTAGCTTTCTCAGGGTCTCATGGCTGCCATCTTCCCCACAAAAATGGTCATGCTGTTTCTTAAGCCCACTTGAAGTACCAGAGCCTTAACAAAGAGTGATTTCATGGTAAGACTGTGAACAAATAGACCATCTGAGTTTAGAATGTACCTGTAGTTTCTGCCCTTCATCCTCCCTCTCTCTCTCTCTCTCTCTCTCTCTCTCTCTCTCTCTCTCTCTCTCTCTCTCTCTCTGGTGGAACCTTTCCACCAGCATTTGCACATGTTCAAGTCCCTCTTGTCCTTAAACATAAAAATGAAAAAAACCTCACTTGGTCCCGATTCCTCTTCTACCTACTGCTGTCTTTCCTCCTCCCCTTTAATAACCTTGAACTTCCTGTCTATGCTCACCGTTTCCATGTCTTATGCCTCATGCATTCCTCATACCATCCCAACAAGGCTTCTACATCCTCACCTCCCAACTGCATGGAAATGACTCCAAGGTTGCTAATAATTTCCAGGGAGCTAAATCCATACCTCAGCTTATGTGACACAAATAACCAAAACCTCCCTCTAAAAACACTCTTTTTTTTTTTCCAGCTCTTGTGATTCCTCATTCTCTAAGCATCCCTCTATCTCCTTGACCCCTCCTTCTCTGCATCCTTTATAGCAGGCTTTTTCTCCTCTCCCTAGCTACTAAAAGGGGCTATATCCCAAGGCTGAGCCTCAAGCCCCCTCTCCTTCCTAATCCCTCTTCCCAAGAGATCTCAACCATGTCCATAAGCTCAATTATCAATGACTGCCGACTGTATGTCTTCAGCCCACTCAGACCTTCCCTTTGAGTAGCATGCCTACAAATATTTACTCTACTTTGTCTACCTGGATTCTCAGAAGCTCTACAAAAGCAATACATTTCAAACTAGCTGTCACCTCTGCTACCTAAGTGATCACACCAGAAACCCAAGAGACACCCTTGATCCTTTCCTTTCCTCATTTGGGTCTACTCAAACATTTGCAGGGCCCATATAGAGAACTTAGCTAAGCTACACTATGGTATTGCTGACTCTGCATCCATTTTGTTTGGCCAAGTGGTCTGGGGGGCCTTAAACAGATATGAACTCTTCTTGCAAGTGCGTGCCTTAGACAGCAGCCCATACAGTCACAAGCAACGTAAGCTCCTGATATGATCCTCCCTCCCCCAACAGCCTTTGTGAAGAACAGTCTCTCCCCTGCTTCCAGGGCCTTCCCTGTGTGTGCCCCTTAGTTAAGATCCCCGGAGCTTACCAAAACCCTACTCTTTTGGTTTGAATTGACCAGTCCTTCCTTAGCCCAGGAACCCCAAAGTACTCTACCCACAAACCCTAATAAAGGCATGTGTCCAGGTCCTCTCTTTCTCAGTCTGTACCCTGCCTTGACATCCCCATGTGGCCTCTCAAGGTGTGCCATGTACCTCCTGTAGGATCTGTGAGTAATAGACTTCTCTATTTCAATTTCTCTCATGGTCTGTTGTTGAACCTTGCCTCACCATTTGCACCCTGTGCTCCACTTAACAAATGTTAATGTAACAACGTCATAATAGCCCGTAATAAGAGTATAAATTGAGCTCATATGCATATGCATAATTTTCAGGTTTTATGTAAATCCATTCATCTTTGGTCTAGACCAGAAAAATATGAGTTGTTTAATGTAGCAAAATATTCCTCAACCACCATGTGTAGCTACTACAAACACTGCACTAGTTTATAGGTATTCCAGAACAAAGCAAAACAAACAAGGTGGATGCTGAGTATTATTGTGAAATGACAGGTTGTTATGAAGAATCCATTTTATTTGTGCTATAGACTAGACAAAGCTAATTAGTCTTTTCTTTTATTCAGGCATCTCCTGTGCTCAGATACTACTGGCGCTGGATAACAGTATTAGCAACAGCCAAGAATGAGCCCTTGAGCAAATTCCCTAACCTCTGGGTGCCCCACTCTCCTCATATGTAAACTGGGCCACCAAACTTGCAAGGAGGCTGAGAACTCATGCTGACTTGTGCTAAGAACCTACACAGATTGGCTATAATAGATAGGAACTCTTCTTCCTGATGTTGGTTCTCAAGCCGACTTGTACAACATAAGGCAGTTTTTCTCAAAGTAGGCTCTTAAAAGCACCTGCCTCAGGTTCACCTGTTGGTATTTGAAGTTTAAAATGCACATTCAGAGCTCCACGCAAACCTACCAAATCCAAGTATCTAGAGAAGAGCCTCTTCAGTCTGCATTTTTGGCACACTTTCCAGGAATTCGGATGCACACTAAAGTTTAAGTGTATGGTTTGACTTGAGGTTCATTTTAAGGAAAACTACCCCCTCTTTAAAGTACTTCACCTGGCTTTCACTCACTGTCATCAGGAAGTTGGGGTGAGAAGCTTCTGCTTAGAGCAAATGACAATAGCACTGTCCAGGCTTGACACGCAATTCACACTCTTAGTAAGACAGGCACCTCTAGGTTCTCCATGCCTGCAAAGCTTTAGGAGACTTTCCACCAGTCCTGGATGGACGGGCAGACAGCATGAAGCACAGAGTGTCAATGAGCTTCCCTTCAATAAGGCCATGTGGGCTACAGGCATTGGTAATGTTCTCATCCCGATACAGCTCAGCCTCCCTAGGTTATTGTGTAAAAAACAGAGACACCCCTTTGTCTCTTGATCTTCATGTGGCTGTGGCCTTCATGGAGAGGCAATGATGCAAAAAAAGCAAAGCCAAGAAAGACTCAAAAGCATAAAAACACATTTTTAGCCAGATTTCCTGAAATGATAAAATTTCTTTGGAACATGTTTTTTATTTCTGTGACATATATGATTTTGAGAAAATCTAGCTTTGCTGGGAGGCTGAGTTTTAATGCTCCCAATTGAATAATGTCCACTTTTGAAGGTTAAATTGCACAGCAGTGAGATTGATACCATTGTTATTTCTCCTCCATCTTGGAATAGATAATCAACTACCTCTGAAACGTCCAAGAAAGCTGTTGGAGCAATAAATAAATAAATGTGTGAATTTTTCGATGTCACCAAACAAAGGTGAACTTCTGATATCAAATAGAAGGTCGAGACTTGAATCTCTCTGGAGGTGTACATATCTCAGTGTTAGTATACATGGAGGGTCAATTGATTTACTCAGAGTTTAGAGTAAATGGGTCATATTCTTAGTGGCTCTCTAATCTGTTCTTAGAAGGCCTTGACATTTTCCTATTCATCTGAAAGCGTTGGGGTCAGTGGTATTGTTGTTTGGAGTGGGGGGGAGGGGCGTGTTTGCTTGTGGTAATGAGAAGCAAAGTGAGAAGCAAAGTGAGTCTTTTAAAGTGGTCCGTTTTCTACAAATTTAAGGTGACAGGTTGGCATGACAGTTGTAAGAGAATGGTGATAAAATGTCAGGGGAAGCAGTATGAAAGGGAGGTCGGCATGCTCAATAACAGCAAATCAGCAAATCATAGGGGTCGGAAGAGGAAACACAGAGAGAGGCAAGCACAGCTGAGGCTTTCAGAATGTGCCAAATCTCAGCCAAACACCAGCACAAGCCAAGGGGTCAGCCCCACCCTTAGAAGCTAAGAGTGACACCTGTTTACATGGGCTTGGTACTTCTGGTATAAAAGTCTGTTTCGACTTCTTGCTTGGGATATGGGCAAAGGCCAATCAGGAGGAAGAGATGTCAAAGACTCTCAGAATAATTAAGCTTCCTGTCTCTAAAAATTTAAACAGAAGATGGAAAAATATTTTAGATGGCTGCTACAGAAAAGGACTCCTGTCTTAGGTGGAAAATCCAATGATGTTTGCCACTGTAAAGATTTCATCAGCTCCCTTCACATTTAGAACTCTATCTACAGTGTTAAGTGCCCCAAAGCCCATCCCTCCTTGAGGCTCAACTCTGATTGCATTCAGGTCTCCATCCTTCCCCACATGATGTAGGCATAATTCCTGAGTGGACTGTTCGGACAAGCATGGCAATCCCATTCCATTTGCCAGTGGTTTTAGCTTAGAAGGATACACGGGATCCAGCCCTGGCCACTTAGAGAAAAGCAAGTCTTTTGGGGTCTTCTGGGAATGATTTCCTCCATCTGAAATTGAGAAATGCAGAAAGGAGTCACTTCTTCCCTTAAACATTGTCTTGTCTGTATGTGACACTTGGAAGTGCTTGAAGTCATTATGAGATCATGAGGGGAGTTATAATACCATCACAACAAAATGGAAAATAGGCAAGATGGGAAAACTGTCCAGCCACTGAATTAACCAACTTACAGCTATGCTATCTCAGATCTTCTTATTAAGTGACATAAAGATTTTTTGTTGCTTAAAAGAAATTGAATCGGTGTGTGTGGAGCAGGGGAGGAAAAGGGGCATGGTTCCTCGCAGTTCAAAGTATACTAACTAAAGTTGATTGTAATACTTTTCATTCTGTTTTTTCCAATTTCAATACATAGTTCAATCATTAAGAGAACACACAGACACAATACACAGCATCTAATGGGAACTGCATAAGGAGGATGGAGTGACAATTATTGCAGACTCATTTGAGAAACACAGCTTTATCCTTACCCAGTTTTTCCAATGAATAAAGGTGATAATAGCTAACATTTACATGTGTATTCCAGGAACAGTGATAGGCATTTCATGTCAATTATTGTTGTTAGTCCTAACTTTCTAGCTACTTACTTACGTTATTGTTTTGAAGACAGTAAATTACCTGGGAAATACAGATAATCATTTTTGCTAATCACAGAGCATGATACGTTTCATTTGAATGCTGTATGCACAGTATGTTCACACCCATTCTGACATTTGATGTCTCAACTCTTTTGTGAAAATTAAAGCTGAGTTTACACAACTGATAAACAGCAGAAACAGTAACAAAATCTCGACCTTGCTCAGTATCTTCTCACTCTCTTAAGTCCCACACACACTTCCAGGTGATGTGAATTCACATTAGAGTGTGAGAGACATTGAACTAGAGGATGCAACCCTCAGAGGAAAGGAAGGTAGTAGTGATTACTTGATGTGAGTCAAAGAGAACTTGAGAAAGTGACCATGGAAGTGACAGTCAGTGGCTGATGGAAGTCTACATAGGATGTCTGGGCAGTGCTTACATGAGTTTAGTGGTGCATCTCCTGGTACAAGTCAATTAAGATGCTTTGGATTCCAAATAACAGAAGACTCATGTTGGCTTAAATACCGGGGTTGCCAAAAAAATGTATACCCATGATTTGTATTCATCTTTTGTTATTGGTATATTTGAGTATTGCAATTTTAATACAGTTTTTTTCTTTCTTAAATTGTGTATACATTTTGGCTCCCTCTGTATTAATACTTACACTGAAAAGCTAAGAGTCACCCTTCTGAACATGAACACAAAATAAATCAAGAGTAAATAAAATTTAGCACCTGGATCCAACCTGCAGACTGGATCCAAGCCAGCCAAGCCCTGCTTAGGGCAACCAATCCCTGGCGAGTCTGCAGAGCAGCTTGGAGAATGAGCAGACAAGGCTAGGTAATGGCTGCTGTAAGCCACTCAGTTTAGAATGAGAAGACAACTGATGGATCAACTAATTGTTCTGGAGGAGCTAGCCAATGCAATCAAACAAAAAAAATCATACAATTTTACATATTGAAAAGAGACAGAACTATTAAAACAATAGGATTATCCCCTCTTGAAAACTCAAGGGAAACAAATAAATAATTATTAGAATAATAAGAATTAATATTAATTTAAAATATATTAGTGTTTCTATATACCAGCAGTAAAGCAATTTGAATATAATAGGGGAGAGGTTAACATATTAATATTCACCAGAGCAACAAATATAAAATATTCAGAAATTTCAAGATTGCTACAAAATATATATGAGATTAATTGAATAAATGGAGAGGTATACTGTAGCCTTGATTGGAATATTCAGTATAGAAAATGTGTTGATTCTCATAATATCCTGTAAGATAATGCAACTCCAATAAAAGTGGCAAAAGATTTTTGTCAAATCAATGATTCTAGAGTTCATTCCAAAAATATTAAAACATAAAAACAGACAAAAAATTTAAAAGGGGGAGGAGATTACCATACCAAGTATTAATTTGTATATTTATAATACATTACTGTATATTATATAATGTTATATATTATTAAAAAGTAATATGTTATATTTTATACTATTCTTTATATAAAATGTAACATATTAATGCTTTTACAGAAGATGCAGCAATTTAAATAGTATGACAGGTTAACATAAATAGATCAATGGAGAACAATAGTTGAATAAACCTCATTTAAACCTCAGTTTTTTCATCTACAAAAATGCAATGTAATAGTACCTAGTTGAATAAGTTGTCATGAGGATTTACTGGGAAAAAAGTATTTAATGTGCTTATCACAGTGTTTGGCAAACTTTAAATTTATATATAAAAAAGCCTCACTGAAAACAAGAAGGACCATTAGAGCCTATCATCTTCCAAGATACTGTCTGAGATAGGATGAAGTCGAACCCACTGGGTGGAGAGTGTAGATCACTTAAAGAAATGTCGGGAAACAGAGAAAGATCCAACTACCCTAGTAAGGGTTGCATTTCTCCCATGATGACTTCTTCCTTTCTCCCATGCTCAAACAAGCAAGTCATCAAAAAAATAAATGAAAACAAATACAGCCCTCAAAATGTAGTTTTCAAAGGGGGAAAAGGGAGAAAAATCAATTTATCCCTGATTAAGTATGAACAATATAAAAGAAAATAACATGTTAATTCTGTATATAACTTCAGACAGGAGATAAAATATGACTAAATAACTGACCAACATTTTTTATTACAACAACAAAATCACACACAAAAAGTAGGCAAATGAACCAGTCTGGAGAAACACACAGCCCACAGAACCCAAGCGCTTTCACGTATAGGATGCAAATTCAATAAAACCATAATTGAGAGACAAGATAATAAAGCAAAATGTTGAGATGAAAAGGAAACCAAAGAAAACAAGTTAAGGACCATAACAATAGTACTTTGAGTCTAAAAGCATTTTAGAAAGAACAAGAAATATAGCAGATAAGGTTAAATATTATATTAATAGTATAGAAGGACTTGGGATATGCTCAATGAAAGGAGACAAAAAAGTTAAAGCAATTACAGAGAGGATGATTAAAATGGGAGATAAAGAAGATCCAACATAAAGTTAATTGGTGTCCCTCCAATTAAGAACCCCAAAAATGGGAGAGAAAAAGTATTCAGAAATACAATATAGAAAAATTTCTCCTCCCCGCTCCCCAAAAAACCTGAATGTACAGATTAAATGCATACAACATATATGGAGGATAACTAATAGAAAATTATTGGCATCGAAACATAGCATCATTAAATTATTAAACTTCAAGGATAAAGACAGACTTTTCAGCCCTACTGACAAAAGATAATAGTTCACTGCAAGAGGAAAGTCAGACTGCCCTCAGATTCCACAACACAATTCAATGATAGAAGGCCACAGAACAATATCTAAAAAGTTCTGAGGGATATGTGTGAATATATCTAACCAAGTTAAGTTTCAAGGATAAAAACAAGAACTCAAGTAATATGCCACTCTTGAGCCATTGTGGGGAAAGAAATAAACAAAGATGGTTAGTAAAAATTTTTTGCCTAACCTTGAAGAAATTTATTAAGATCTAAAGTTTTGTGTGGTAAAAATTTCTACAGATTCATTTCACCTTCTCTTTTTTTTAGTTAAATTAAAGTTAACACCTATTATTATAAAATAAAAATATCAGGACAATTATCTGTCATCTAAAAGCTGGCAAGATTATCACTTGGACAGGACCTTTTAGTTAGTAAATACCAAACAAATACACTACACCTCTCTCTCTCTCTCTCTCTCTCTCTCTCTCTCTCTCTCTCTCTCTCTCNCACACACACACACACACACACACACACACACACACACACACACACACACACGCGCGCGCGCGCATCTTTATATAAGACCTGAGTGCTCTGAACTCCCCAGACTGCAAATGTTTTGGTCTATAATTAGATATTCTGTTTGGTAACAGAAGTAGAGTATATCTTTTTATATGTATGTGTCTTTGCTACACTTTCGCTTTGGTCAATGGTTTGCAACCAAGATTGTATATTAGAATCACCTACAGATATTTTACTTTTTATAATACAAATGCCTTGGCTTGGGTTTTTCTAGTAATGTTCTCATTCCCAGTGTCTAGAACCACCAATTTAGAGAAAAGTTTCTCTCCCGCATAAGAATTTAAACTCCCCTCTCCATCCACGTGCTTGTTAGTTCTTGCAAACTCGTATGTGTTCTTGCTGACTTACCTGCTCGAGGCAGCCAGGAGAAGCAGCAGAGTTGTGTGAGCCGAGAGCCCCTTTCTTCCCTTCAGAAAAGTGAATCTGGAAAAAGAAATAGGGTTTACTGTGGTGTATCTTGACTGAATATCCCAGATCTTAGGAAATGTACTCACATCATTCCATGGCATCCTCAGGGGGCTGATATCTTTGGGAGAGCAAAAGGGCAAAGCCACCCTTCTGTATGTAAAAGCAGAGTTTCTTCCAAAAAAAAAAAATGAGCATCTTTTAAAAGAAATCAATCCTGGAATAGGAAAATACGACTTGGTGGATGGGCCTTACATTGGCATGATGGGAAACTTCCCTGTCCCTTTAGGGGCCTTTCAGTCTTTGGACCTGAACTTGAAGGTGTGGAGTTGTGTGGAGCTTCCCAGTGGAGAAGGAAAGAATAGAGAGTGCACGACTAAGGGACTCTGGAGTCCGGTAGCCTGGATTCAGATCCCACTCTGCATTTGCTGTGTGCCTTTGAGCAGGTTACTGAATCTCTCTGTGCCTTAGTTTCCTCATCTGTAAAATGGGGATGATAACAGCACATATCTCACAGAGTTCTTGTAAAGGTTCATGAGATAATACTTCATGGCACATAATAAATGTTAGCTGTTATTTTTATAACATAGAGCAAGCTGGGATTCAGCAAGGAGAGTGTCATAAAAACTGCTCAGAATTGGCCTGGATGGCTCTAGAGTCACTGTAAGTCATAATGGGTCATTCGGTAAAGCCTCAATCAGAGTTACAGTCCTGTCTTTGTATAATTAAGAAGGAAGCCCTATCTCCCTCTCTCACCACCCACCACCCACCCCTTCCCCAAGGCCAGTTGGTGGCAGTGTGGGCACTAGCAGCAGAGAGCTATGACTGCACAATGGCCAGAAGCAGCGGAACTCTCAATGTGGCAGCATGACGTAAGCAGCATTCTGTAAGAAATGGCTAGGGCACAGTTTCAGGAGAACTAATTTCCTGTCATCAAGGCAGTTGGGGGCTCTTTTTATCAAAATGTAGATATTAAAATGAAATGAGGCCTTGGCCACAAAATGATGAGACTTCACCATTTGGATTATTCTTACACAGGTATCCCAACACAACAGGTACTCCAGTTGGGGTCCCAGCGGCTCACAGCAGGTCTATGACTCTTGGGCCTCCCTGCTTGGTGGCCCTGCGGCTGCAGGCATGACCTGGTATCAGCTCACCCCACCGCCCTCCCACATCACAGCTGTGGAGGTGTGAAACGTGGACAGGCCAGATGCTGAGAGCTCTTAAATGCCTTCGATTAGTCTCCAAAGACAATCATGGTCGTAGGACAAATGATGATGTGGGCAGAAAGGGTGATTATTCATGACTGAAACTTTGGAATACTCTCCAGCCAGTGCTAAAATGATAAAACAACAATAGAAAGAACCTCCTTTCTGCTGGACAAGCCCCCAGTAACCTTTGCCACTGAACTAAAAGCTTTCAAAGGGTGAACAGAAGTGCCATAAATCTCAGAGGCGACGTTAAATATTTGTCACTGAAACACTTAAGACTTGTTTCAAACCCATTCCTTTCTGAAAGTTTATAACAAATAACTGGGTGACTTAACCTCTACAAGAGCATCTCTTTTTTCACTACAAATGGAAACAAATGGTCTATAAAGAGCAGGACCCCGCTGATGGGCAATTCTCAGCCACTGTGTGGTCTCCCAGCCCTGCCCAAATGGGTGAGCCGCCCCTTTTGTTTAGATTAAACTGGCTCTTGCTTCCATGACATTAGGACGACAAAGGTTTTAACTGGACTTTCTTTTAAACTGCCCATTAATCTTCCCTCCCCTCACCCTGCTGAATGAATGAGTAAAGTAAATTATTTACATTCTGATGTTGCAAGAATTCTCCCTACATTAAGCTTTCATTTGAGCCACAAATATATCTTTAGATGGTGTTTAGCTCACCACCCCCCCAACCCCCAATCATGACTGCATAGCTTCTTCAGAGAGATCACCTGTTTTACTAAAATATGACACAGATACAAATCTCTTCCAAACCACCTGTGAATGCCTAAAGCCACACATCAGGGAAAAGCTGTTTTCAACCAAATTCCAAATTTATCACATATTGAGTTGTGGTTGTCAGAAAAGTCATGACATATTTTTTCTAGGTTTTTCATTGCAAAAATGCGTCATGACTTTTCCGACAACCCAATACAAGCATCTTGGTGCCCAGCATCCTAGAGTTAGTTTGCTCTTCAGTATTCCAAAATCAGTGTTCCTGGAAGAAAATATGTCAGACACCATTCAAAAGCTATCTGCTATGTTTCTTGCCAGAATAAGGGATGAAGGCCCTTGTTGGAAAAAAAAAATTATTCTTCATATCAACTCTCCCAGATGGCCCAGATGGCCCAGCAGCCACCTACATGGTGGCTTTCAAGCACAGAGCTGGGAGATGGCTGAGTAGAACAAACACCCACACTGATTCAACCCTGAAATCCTATTTCTTTTGTGTGAGAAAGAGAAATAAGGAAATATATATATATATATATATTTTTTTTTAAGTATCAAAAGAGAAAAACCCAGGAAAGGCTACAGAAGCAGAATTAGTAAGGCAACAGCAAAACAAAAGAAAAAACGTCAGAAACATAGACCATCTTGGGCATCAGGCAGTCATCAGGAAAACCCTGATGCCTGCAGACTAAATAACAATTTCCTATTACATTAAAATTAATAAAGTAACTTTTAACTAGAGGAAGATAAAGCAAACAATATCCATTAGGACAAACGTGAGTTTATGAAGCATCTGTTCTTTCCCTCCCGTAATATGCTGCCTCCTCAATTTCTTTGGGTCTTTATTTCTTTTGGCCTTCCTTATACAGTCTCAGCTTCACCTAGCAAGCAAATGGTATTTAAATCCAACACCTAAATAAGCCATATCTTGCTGACTCTCATCCAAACTTTGCTGCTAACTGCAGATGTTCATCCCCTGAAAATCACCCCCAACCATCAATTATGTCAGGATGGTCCAGGAGAATAATGTTAAGTCTGACCTTGCAACTGGATGGTGGCCACCATGTTCTTCCTCTGATACTTGGTCCAATGATGACCATATGCATCAAAGTCCCCTCTCAGCGTTGCCACTGGTTTCCCCTGGGAACCACCATCTTCCACTGTGTACCACAACTAATGCCCAATGCCAAGGACTGCTGTCCTCTGGAGTTCTCAGTGCACCAAATCTCCCTATAAAATTCTTCCCTCCTTTTGTATCTCCATCTTATGAACAACAAAGAAATGCTGCTTGTGTTTCACTGTCTTAGTGTTATTAGCCAAAGCTTTCAGGTTTTGCTCAAAGACCCTTTCCTCACTGGTTCAGCAGCCAGGCTCAGCAGCCATGTGTCTGAGAGCAAAACACTATCTGGAGCTCAGACTCATCCTTTCCTTCCGTGGCATATGGGTTTGGTACTTGACAAAGCTTGTCTATCAACTTCGTATTGCCTGTCCTACCAATTAACCTAATGTGTATACACTCCAGCAGTAGACACAGCTGAGAATCAAGCTGGGAACCCTCACACACTAGTGTTACTTAGCTTGTACTAAAAGCTATCATGTCTCAGCTAGCTATTTTGTCCACCTCCTACACATCCTTAATGCTAGAGAAATGTCTAAATACTGGCTATAAACCAGTAGCATCCAGACTACCTGCGTCACTTGTTAAATATACAGATTCAGGTCCTCATCCAAAGTTTCTAATCAGAATCTCTTTGTTAAGACACAAGCTTTATTTTGTTTTTGTTTTTTTTAGTTCTCTCAAATGATTCTTTCAGATAATTAGGTGGGCAAAGAGCCCTTTTAGAGCACCAGTCTACCAGTCTAATCTACCAGTCTAATCATACATTTTCTTATAGAATTTTTTCTTCTGAAATCTCATTCTCTCAGACTCTTTCTGATTCTGACTCTCTCTTCCTCAAAATAACGGAGGCATGTCATGGTCCTTCCCCATCTCCCTTGTTTCTAATTGACTCTCTCAAGCTGTGTCTGGGCCAATGCCTTTCCTGATCGTTCAAACACTTGTGGAGCTAATGGGACGAGAGGTGTGGTAATTCAGGTATTAATCTTACCTCAGACACAGATTCAATGTCTCTAGAAATGGGGCCAGGAATCTTTTTGTTTGTTTGTTTGTTTGTTTGTTTGTTTGTTTGTTTGTTTGTTTAGTTGGAGAACTCTCCCAGGTTTGGAAACTTTAGCAGGATTTAGAAACAATGATCTCAACAAACAGCCAGAAAAATACTCAAATTTTAAAAATCAGCTGGCTTTGAAATGCATCAGAAAATAAGGTGGATAGATAGGTGAGTAGCAAGGTGGAGTGATAGATATAGGATAAAGGAAATGTAATAAAATGTTAATTATAGAATCTATGTAGTGGGTTTATGGGTGTTTGCTGTATAATTCTTGCCACTTTTTTTATACATTGAACATTTTTCATAATAAAATAATGGAAGAAAAGACACCAGGATTGGATTTTTCCTCAAAACATATTTTAATGCTATACTCTAATTTAATAAAATAAATTTAGATGACTGATCAATATAACCTCAATGCTGCCTAAATATTGTGTGAGCTATATTTGAAATAATTTACATCTATGCCTGGCAATTAATTATCTTGTTAAGAGAAATTAAAAAAAAATAAATGTAGTGCTGAGTTTTATCTTGATAAAATGTAAAATCTCTTCTTCTTTGCACTCTCTTTCCCCTGTTTATTTGCATATTCATTTTTCTAGTCCTCAAGTCATTTAAAACATAAAAATAGAAAAAACTATATATGAATATCACTCTCAGTAGACGGTACTTTTATATTATTATGAAAGTGATAAAAACAAAACAAGACAAAACTATAACCTCTGAAGAAAGTTAACAAAGTATGTGACTGCTCTCTGTGTCAGTAACTGAAAAGCTTGTATTCAAAGCTGAACATTTGCTGCTGAGGAAATTGAGCCTAAAGAAATCAATGACATTTAGGATCACATAACTGGTAGTTAATGAGAAAGAGAATATAAATGCTCTGACCTTGTTACTATAATAAATTCACTCTCAAACTTTCCTCTGAAACACAGATATAAATGACATTAAACTTCTGGGGATAAAAACTACTGCTGTACTTAAATTTCTTTTTTTCATTAGTCAATAAATGGTTTGGGGACATAAATAAAGATACATTTCTAACTCAGTCTTCTCAACTAATCAGATCCCTCTAAAATGAAAGGTTTAAAAATGAAACATAAGACAAGCCACACACCGGAAGAAAATGTTTGCAAGTAACACCTAATAAAGAATTTATATCCAGAAGGATCCAAGATGGCAGGGTAGATAAACACTGTGCTGGCCTCCTCCAAAGATCACATTAAAATTACAACTAAATAATAGAACAATCAACCTGGAGAACCATCTGAAGTCTAGCTGAACAGAAGTTTTATAACTAAAGACATAAAAAAGAAGCCATGTCAAGACTGGTGAGAGAGGTGGAGACACAAAATGGGCTGGCCCCATACCTGTGTGGCAGTTGAGAAATGGGCAGGATACATCAGCTGCAGAGAGTCCCCCTGGAGATGTGAGGGGCCCCATCCCCACACTGACTCCCCAGTCTGGAGTACCAGTGCCAGGAAGAGGAGACCCCACACATGTGGCTGTGAAAATAGTGGGGATTTGGAAAGTCTGGGTGGTACGGAAGTTTGCGGAAACACCCAGACATCCTCTTAGTGGGCCCATGCACATGCACAGACTCACTCAAAGGCACTCACCCTGGGTTTCAGCAGAGGGACAGTGACTCTAAGGGCATCTGAGACCTACAGGCAGAGACTGAGTTGTGTGGCTGCGGAACAAGGACTGGAGGGACAGTTGCCATTTTCCCTGTGTGGCGTCCTTCTCCTTGCAATCAGCAGCAAGGCACACATTTTCTGTGTTGAGTCCTTCCCCCACATGGCCAAATCTAAGTCTGCATTGGCCTGGTGAGCTCCACTTGTTCTATCCTGGTGACTCCCTAACCCTGCCCGACCCAGCTCAAGCAATGCAAGAGGCACTTTCTTGATGAGCAAAGCCCTGCCCAAATTGCACTCTTTCTTGGACAACTATCAGGGCCCACAGGCCCCAGGCAGGTAGCAGCTTCCCTAAGTGTGCTCTGACATTTTTGCTGAGTATCTCCAGGCTCAGCACTGGCACCAAACCAGAATCTACATCAACCTGGTGAACACAACTTGTCCTATACTGGTGACTCCCTGAGGTCCCACCTCACACAACTCACATCTTGTTCGAGGCTTTATCAGTGACTGAACCTTATGGAAGCTGGCAAATGGCAGCAGGCCTTGGGGCATCCTGACTTGTAGCAGAGCTCCCCCAAGCCTGGTACTAGTGGCAGCCAACCTCAGTTTGCAGTGTGGCCTTTCTCATGCACCTCCAGGTTTATCACAGGTAGCGACCAACTGCAGATCAGTTTGTAGCTCCTACCGGGTTGTCCTCAGTTGGACACAGGCAGTGAGTAACCTGGGCCTGAAATGGAGTCCCTCCCAAGAGGCCTCAGACCAACATATTTGGAGGTTGGCTTCAGACACAGCAGAGCACCACCCAATTAGCACCACAAGGGACACATCCAAAAGACGGTCTTAACAGACACCAGAGCCTACTGGGGTAGTTCCAGTTCAGTGGTGTAAGCCCTCTGAACAGCAGCTCATAAGCTGTGGGTGTGGCCAAACCCTACAGCCAGTCAACTTGAGGACCAATCCCACCTACTGACATGCCAATAGCAATCATGGCTCAACTATGACAGGAGAGCACACACAAGGGCTACTCCTGGAGCACCGGGCACAGGTGACCAGGGAGACTGTGCCACTGGGCCCCAAAGGGCACATACTTCATAAGTCCACCTGGCCAAGACTGAGAGAATGTAGAAGATCTACCTAATACATAGAAACATACACAGAGAGGCAGTCAAAGTGAGGGAACAAAGAAAGACATCCCAAATGAAGTAACAGCAGAAAACTTCAGAAAAAGAACTAAATGAAATGGAGGCAAGCAACCTACCAGATACAGAGTTCAAAACAACGGTTATAAGGAATTTCAAGCTACTTAATGAGAACTTCAACAAAGACATAGCAAGAATAAAAACACAACATAGAAGCCATACAAACTAGTTAGAAGTGAATACAATAACTGAAATTAAGAATGCACTAGAAAGAATCACCAGCAGACTAGAGGAAGCAGGGAATAGAATCATCAATTTGGAAGACAAAGTAGCAAAAAACAACTAATAAGAGCAGGAAAAAGAATTAAAAAAATAAGGATTGTTTAAGAGACCTCTTGGACATCATCAATCTTAACAACATTTGCATAATAGGGATACCAGAAGGAGAAGAGAGAAAGCAAGGAATTGAGAACCTATTTGAAAAAATAATGGCTGAAAACTTTCCTAACCTGGTGAAGGAAATAAACATAGGAAGTGCAGAGAGCCCCAAACAAGATGAACCCAAACAGTCCCACACTAAAACACATTATAATTAAAATGCAAATGTTAAAGACAAATGGAAAATCCAATAAACAGCAAGAGAAAGACAACTAACTACTTATAAGGGAGCTTTCATATGATCTCAGTCATTTCTCAACAGAAACTTGTAAGCCAGAAGGTATTGGAACGAAATGTTCAAAATGATGTAAATAAAGGACCTATAATGAAGAGCTCTGCCCAGCAAAACAATCATGTAAATTGAAGGAGAGATAAAGAGCTTCCCAGACAAGAAAAGGCTAAAGTCATTCATCACCACCAAACCAGTATTATAAAAAATGTTAGAGGGAGTTATTTAAGATGAAAAAATGAAAAGATAAAAATTATGAATAGTAAAATGGCAATAAGAGACAAAGAGGGACCCAGTAATCCTACTTCTGGGCATTTATCCCAAGAAACTCAAAATGCTACTTCAAGAGGACGTGTGCATCCATATGTTCATTGCAGCATTGTTTACAATGGCCAAGATGAGGAGGCAGCCTGGGTGTCTGTCAATGGATGAATGAATAAAGAGGAGGTGGTACACATATACAGTAGAATAATGCTTGACCAGGGAAGGGAATGGATTCTTGCCATCTATGGAGGCATGGATGGACATGGAAGGTACTGTGCTGAGTGGAGTGTCAGACAGAAAAAGACAGATGCAAATGTGATTTTGCTTATACATGGAATCTAAAGAACAAAATAAGCAAACAAAACAGAAACAAAGTTATAGATGTAGAAAACATTTTGATGTTTCCCAGATGGGAGGGGGGTTGGGTGAAAAGGGGAAGTAATTTGGTTGTTACAAAGTAGTCATGGGGATGTAGCATAAGGAATATAGTCAATGATATTGTAATAACTGTATGGTGTCAGATGGGTACTAGATTTATCGGGGTGATAGATGGGATGGGGTTGGGCTACAGAGTGAAAAAGGTGAAGGGATTAAGAAGTAAAAATTGGTAGTTACCAAATAGTCATGGTAATGTAAAGCATAAGGAATGTAGTCAATAATATGATAACAAATATGTATAATGTCAGGTGGGTACTAGACTCATCAGGGGGAATCATTTCTTAAATTATAGAAATGTCTAACCACTATGCTGTACATAGGAAATTAATGTAAAATAATATTGAATGTCAAGTGTAATTGAAAAATTAAAAAAGGGGGGGAAAGGTGAAGAGGAATAAGAGGTTCAAATTTCCAGGTATAAAACAAATTAGTCATGGGGATATAATGTACAGCATGGGGAATATAGTCAATAATATTGTGATAGCGTGGTACAGTGTCAGATGGTTGCTGGACTTACCATGGTGATCACATCTTTAGGTATATAAATGCTGAATAACTATTATGTACACCTCAAACTAATATAATATTGTATGCTAGCTATATTTCAATTAAAATATTTTAAATTTTTATATACATAATATACAAAGAACACTCAAAACTAAAGAATTTGAAAACAGGCAACCCAATTTTTAAAAATCTGTGATAGTTCTGAAAGGCATTCACCAAAGAAAACATATAGATGACAAATGAGCATACAAAAAGATGTTCAACATCATTGGTTATCAGGGAAATGAAATTA
Organism: Hipposideros armiger; assembly: GCF_001890085.2. NCBI lineage: Eukaryota > Metazoa > Chordata > Mammalia > Chiroptera > Hipposideridae > Hipposideros > Hipposideros armiger. The sequence continues at coordinate 1,374,736 of NW_017731411.1, forward strand.
GAACCACAATAAGATACCACTATCCATGTAGTAGAATGACTAAAAATAAATCAATAAACAAAGAAACAAACAGCTTACAACATCAAACGCTGGCAAGACTGCAGAGTAACTGGAACCCTCACAGATTTCTGGTGGGAATGCCAAATGGTACACTGATAAACAATTTGGCAGTTTCTCATAAAATTAAATACACTCTTACCATATAACTAAGCCACCACTCTTAGGTATTTATCCAAGTGAATTGAAAATTTACGCTCCCACAAAAAGCTACATGGAAATGCTTATAGAAGCTTTATTCATACTTGCAAAAAAACTGGACATAACCTAGACCTTCAGTAAGTAAATGAACAAACAAACTGCCATACAATGGAATATTCTCAGTAATAAAAAGAAATAAACTGATTTCTGCTTCAGACTAAGGTGTAGAATAAAGACTGGATTTAAACTCTTGGCTGAAACAAACAAACAAACACCTTAATAAAAAATATAAAACAACAGTTTGGAAAACACTGGATACTAAGCAACAAAGAGCAATGATTTCTATCCTGAAAGGTGGACACAAATGAGGTAAGCTCTATGGTTTCCTCAACTTGCTGTCTTGAGAGAGACTGCAGGACACAGCACCAGGGAGAGGGAACCCTGGTGGAGCCCACCATACTCCCTGAGTTGAAGAAAATTCAGGGAAACCAAAATGACTAGAGTTCCCAAGACAGAGTAGAATAGGCAAGAGAGCTACAAAGAGAGAGAACTGCAGAGGAGTCTCATCTGGTATCCAGGTGAGCAGTGATCATCAAATGCCTATGAAAAAACTACCTGGAGCTGGAGAAAGAACTATCTGAAAGGATTAGAAGGAACAGTGCTGGTGCTCTACAGGACACAATGTATTATTGATATCATTTGGCTTGAATCTATCATCTTGCTATTCCTTTTCTATTGGTCCATATTTTCTTTTTCTCTTTTTCCTGCCTTGTTTTGGGTGAGTTGAATATCTCTCATGAATCTATTTTAACAACTTCGGTTGGCTTAGTCACTGTAACTCTTGTGTTATTTTAGTGGTTGCTTTAAGGTTTATCTTATACGGTTTTTAACTTGCCACAGTCTACCATCAAGCGATTGTGCACCACTTCATGTATAGTATAAGGAGCTTCCAACAGAATACTTCCATTTCTCCTTTTCCACTTTGTGCTATTGTTTTCATTCATTTTGCTTTTATATATGATATAAATCCCATACCACACAGTTATTATTGTTTAAATAATTACCTTTTAAATAGATTTAAATAGTAACAAAATATCTTACATATTTGTAAGTATAGTTACCATTTCCTGTGTTTTTCATTTCTTTGTGTAGATCTGTATTTCCATCTGGTAGTTCCTTGCAGGACTTTCTTTATTTTATTTTTTTTAAATGCAGATCTGCTGGCAATGAAGATTCCAGCTATTATCTGCCTGAAAACATTTTTATTTCGTCATAATTTTCCAAAAACTTTCACTGGGTGTAAAATTCTAGGTTGGAAGTTTTCTGTTTCATTATCTTCTTGCTTGCATCTTAGTAAACTAAAAAAAGAAAAACCAAATAATCAAACAAAACAATAAAAAAATAATCTCAATAGATACACAAAAAGCATTTGACAAAATCGTCTCCTGATTAAAAAAAAAATGCCTCTCAGAAAACTAGGAATAGAAGGAACCTTCCTCTACCTGATAAAATACATTAAAAAAAAACCCTACAGCTAACATATTTCATGATGAAAAACTAAATGACTACCCCTTTGAAATAAGGAACAACATAAGGATGTCTCCTCACCATTTCTATTCAACATTGTACTGGATATTCTAACAAGTACAATAAGGCAAGTACAAGAAATTAAAGACATCCAGTTTGGAAAAGAAGACATAAAGCTGTCTTTATTTCATATGACATGATCTTCTATGTAGATAATTTAATGGCATTACAAAAATCTACTAGAACTAACAAGTAAGTTTAGCAAGATTGCAGGATACACGACCAATGTAAAAAAAGGTTGAATTTCTTTATCCAAACAACAAATAATAAGAAATAGAAACTTAGCCACAAATATAATTTAAAATAGCACCAAAAATATGAAATGCTTAGGGACAAATCTAACAAAGGTGTAAAAGACTTGTGAAAACTATAAAACTTTTCTTAGAGAACGTAAAAAGGACCTAAATGAATGAAAAGATGTATGTTTACTAATTGAAGAACTAATATTGTTAAGTTGCAAATTTCCCCCAAAATGATCTATAGATATAATAAAATCACAATAAAAATACCAGGTGTTTTTGTAGAAATTGACAAACTAATTTTAAAACTCATAAGGAAATGCAGAAGACCTTGAACAGGAAAAGCAATTTTGCAAGAGAACAAAATTGGAAGACTAACACTAACCTGATTTCAAGATTTATTATAAAACTACAATAATCAAGACAGTGTTCTATTGGTGCAAAGATAAATAAGTAGGCCACTTTAACAAACAGATAATCCAGAAATAGACTCACACATATACAGAAACCTGATATTTTTGTTAGTTTCAGGTAAAAAGAAAACCAAAATAGTGATTAAACGTTTATATACCTCACAAAGTGAAAACCCCAATAAGTCCATTACCCATCTGACACTATGTTATTATTACAAAAGTATTGACTGTACTATGTATCCCCATGGCTATTTTTATTAATTATAGTTGACATTCAATATTATTTCACATTAGTTTCAGGTGTATAGTGTAGTGGTTAGACATTTATATAATTTATGAAGTGATCCCCCCAATAAGTCTAGTACCCATCTGACACTATACATAATTTCTACAATGTTATTGACTATATTCCCCATTCTGTACTTTACACTCCTGTGATTCTTTTGTAACAACCAATTTGAACTTTCTAATCCCTTCTTCACCTTTCTCACACAGCCCACCGACCCCACTCACTCCCATCTAGAAGCCATTAGATTGTTCTCTGTGTCTATAAGTCTGTATTTTTTTTCCTGTTTGTTTACTTTGCTCTTTAGAGTCCACATATAAATGAAAACACAAAGTATTTGTCTTTCTCAGTCTGACTTATTTCACTTAGCATAATACACTCTAGGTCCATCCATGTTGTCACAAATGGTAAGATTTTATTCTTTTTATGACAGAGTAATATTTCATTATATATATTATATATATACATTATATATATTATATATTATATTTCACCTCTTCTTTATCCAATCATCTATTGATGAGCATTTCAGTTGTTTACATACCTTGGTTATTGCAAATAACACTGCAGTGAACATAGGGGTGCATATATCTTTCAAATTAGTGTTTTGGATTTTTTTGGATAAATACCCAGAAGTGGAATTGCTGGGTCATAAGGTAGTTCTATGTTTAATTTTTTGAGGAACCTCCATACTGTTTCCCATAGTGGCTGCACCAATTTGCAACCCCCGACTGGTGCATGAGGGTTCCGTTTTCTCCACATGCTCACCAACACTTGATGTTTGTTGATTTATTGATGATAGCTATTCTGACAGGTGTGAAGTGATATCTCATTGAGGTTTTTACTTGCGTGTCTCTGATGACTAGTGATGTTGAGCCTCTTTGATATGTCTTTTTGCCATCTGTATGTCCTCTTTGGAGAAATGTCTATTCAGGTCCTCTGCCCATTTATTAATTGGATTATTTGGGGGTTTTGGTATTAGGTTGTATGAGTTTGTTATAAATTTTGGATACTAACCCCTTATTGGATGTATCATTGGCAAATATCTTCTCCCATTCAGTAGGATGTCTTCTTGTTTTGTTGATGGTTTCCATTATTGTGCAAAAACTTTTTAGTTTGATGTAGTCCCATTTGTTTATTTTTTCTTTTGTTTCCCTTGCCCAAGGAGATACAGCAATAAAAATATTACTAAGGGTAATGTCTGAGAGCTTACTGCCTATGTTTCCTTCTTGGAATTTTATGGTTTCAGGTCTTACATTTAAGACTGGTTGACCCCATGTTGACAGTACCTCCAGCGATGCCACCCAAGTTGGGTAGGGTGAGGTCCCAGAGAGCAATGGGGTGTGGCCAGTGGTTTTCACAAAGTTAATGCAGGTTTAGTTCTTGCACTAGTGCTAAGACTGTAGCCATTCTGCTAAATGCCCTCAGAAGACCACAGCCAGCCACTGCTCATGTCAGGCATGCAGATCCCCGAGAGACACCTAATAAAGGCTGCAACTTAAGCTGGGGCTGACTGCCCACCACAGAATGATTCCCATGCTGTCATGTGGTGTCTGCTGCTGTAGAAGCCTCCTGTGGCTTGCAGGGTGGGGCTGGCCACCCAGGAGTTGAGAGTGTCTCCAGCATTGCTCCACTAGTTGGGCAGGTGGGGTCCAAGAAAGTCACCAAGGTGGTGCACAAATGTGGATTTTACCATACCAAAGCAATCTCAGAGTTAGCCCTGTAGGGTGGGTTCAACATATGAAAGTGGCACCTTCCTATAAGCTACACATGAGGTGAGCTCTACAGGGATAATGGTGGCTGTCCCTCTAGCCCTTGACCTTAAGCCACACAACTCAGTCTTTCCCTGTATGTCTCTGGTGCCTCTCAAATTGCTGCCTCTCTGCTGGAGCCCAGGGTGAGTGCTTACAAGTGGGCCCTTTAAAAGGAGCTTCTGTGTGCAGGCCCTTCAGCCTATCCAGGACAGATGGAAGGATTCCTCACTGATTTTCACTGCAGATGTTGTGGGGACTTCTCCTCTCAGTACAGGACCCTTGGGCTGAGGAACCCGGTGTGAGGTTAGGACCCCTCAATCTTCAGGGAGGACCTCTACTGCTGAGGTGTCCCTCCAAGTATTCAATCACTAACTGTGGTTTGGGGTCAGCCTGTTTCACATCTCTGTCCTTCCTAGCAGTGTTGATGTGGCCTCTTTTTTGTATCTTTAGTTATAGGGGTTCTGTTCAGCTAGTCTTCAGATGATCCTCAAGGTTGATTGTTCTATAATTTAGTTGTAATTTTAATGTGATCATGGGAGGTAGCAGACATTAACATTTACCTATTCCACCATCTTAGACTTCCTTCCAGACAACCGATTTTTGACAGAGGTACAAGAGTAATTCAATTGAGAATGATTGTCTTTTCAACAAATGGTGATAGAACAACCATGTACGATGAAGAAAATTTACCTAAAAAATTAACTTCTAAGACTATAAAATGTTCACAATAAAACATAGGAGAAAACCTTTGTGATCTTCAGCTTGGTAAAATTTCTTCCAAACAATAACAAAAGCAGGATTCATAAAAGGAGAAACTGATAAATTGGACTTCAACAAAATTTAAAACTTTTACTTTTCAAAAAATCTATTAAGAAAATGAAAAAAAACAAGCCACAGACTAGGAAAAAGTATTTACAAGTCCTATATATGATAACATTTAATATATAATAGACATTTAAATATATACAAAATCATTTTTAAAATCTCAAAATTCAATAAGAAAACAAATTTTAAGAAAAATAAACATGGGACTCAAGCAGACATTTTACTAGAAAAGATGGTAAATGAACTCATGAAACTGTACTCAACATCATTAGTCATTAGGGAAATGCAAATGACACACAATAAAATACCACTGCATGCCTATAAAATGGTTAAAATTAAAAAAGATTAACCATACCAAGTGTTGGCAACAGTATGGAGAAACTAGAACTTTCATGCATTGGTGTTAGGAATATAAAATGGGGCAACCACTTTGCAAGAGTTTGGCAGTTTCTTAAAAAGGCCAACATACACCTATCATCTGATCCAGCCAATCTACTTCTATGTATTTGTCCAAGAGAAATGAAAGCATATATTCATGCAAAAGACTAGTAGATGAATTATCACAGTCACTTTACTTGTAATAACCCCAAATTGGAAATAATCCAAATATCCGTCAACAGGTGAACAGATAAACAAAGTTATATCTATACAATGGATACTACTCTGAAATAAAAAGGAATGAACTAGTGAAGCATATTACACCATGGATGAATCTCGAAATAATTTTGCTGTGTGAAAGAAGCCAGATAAAAAGTTGTACATATTGTGTAATTCTATTCATATAAAATTCTAGAAAATGTAAACTTATCTACAGTGACAGAAAGCAGATCAGTGTTGCTTATGAATGGAAGATATAGAGAAGGGCATGAGAGGTGATTACAAAGGGGGACAAGGAAACTTTTGGTAGTGATGGATATGTTTATTATCTTGATTGTAGTGAAGATTTTATGGGTGCATACCTGTGTCAAAAACTGTCAAACTGAACACTTTAAATATGTGCAGTTTATGGCATGTCAATTATACTTCCATAAATATGCTATTTTTTAAAAGAGTGCACTATTGATCCACTCAACAACATAGATTAATCTTAAATGCATTTTGGTGAAAGAAGCCAGATTAAAATAGCTATATACTGACTAATTCCATTTATATGATATTCTTGAAAAGGCAAAATGATAGGAATGGGAAACAGAGCAGTGATGGTCAGGATTTGAGGCTAGGTGAGGAGTTAATTACAAAAGGGCAGGGCCAGAAATGTTGGGGGTCAACGGAGCTGTCCTCTATAGTACTCTGGTTATCATACACAACTCTGTATTTGTCAAACTCCATAGGACTTCACCACAAAGTGTGAATTTTATTGTATGCAAATAAAAAGAAAAGCAAGCCAGGTTGTTGGGGCAACCCAAATTGCCCTGCAGACTATGACAAATGCATATAACTGTATTGAAAATGAATAGCACAATCACACTGAAAGGGGTGGGTAAGAAAAGAGCTGACCTCCACGAAAAAGTTTTTTGACTGGGTGCAGCTAAAGACAAAATTATCTGTACACAAACACTATACTCTAGCTAGTATATTTGTTTCACATAGGGTATGTGTTAGCAATTTTGAAACTATTTTATGTATATACTAGGATTAAACAAATAAGTAAATATATTACAGATAATGACATATCTCTCACTGTTGGATAGAGGTGTTAAAGTAAACAAAGGGGGAATTGTAAAATTTGGTGCTGGATTGAAGTCTGAGTTATCTGTACAAATGCATGTAAATATATATATATATATATATGTATATATATATATATATTTAAAGTCAGATAAATAGAGTATGTATGCATACTTATACATATATTTCCTCAAGGTACTCCCCCAAAGCATTTATTAATTATACAGGGGAAAGGGCTAACTTTACAGTAGAAAAACTGGCAGACACCACTCTAACAAAATGATCACATTTAACATTATCAGTGATAAGACATATTGATATTATGTACCACTGATATAATGTTCTGAAAAAAGGCACACCAACTCTGTGATATCCTTCTCAGGAATCCATAACTTTAATAAAGGAACATCAGACAAACCTAAATAGATAGACATTCTACAAAATGTTGACCACTATGGTTCAAAAACGTCTAAGTCACCAAAGACAAGGAAATATGGAGAAACTTTTGCAGGTTGGAGGAGACTAAGGACACAGGGGAACTAAGTAAAATGTAAGATCCTGGATTGGTACCTGGAACAGAAAAAGGACATTAATGGGAGAACTATGGAAATCCTACTAGAGTCCACAATATAATTAAGAGTTTTGTACCAATGTTAATTTCATGGTTTTGCTATTTGTATCATGGTCATGTAAAGTGTTAATATTAGGCAAAGGTGGGTAAAGACTATTCTTACAACTCTCTAAGTCTAAAATTATTTCAAAATAAATATTTTTAAATGACACTAAAGGTACTTAAAGAGGTCATAAAAAATTTAATTAAATCTTATTGGGGTGTCAATTGTTAGCAAAGTTACATAGATTTAAGGTGCTCAGCTCTAATACATCATCTATATATCACATTGTGTGTTCACCACCCAGAGTCAGTTCTCTGTCCGTCACCATATATATGATCTCCTTTACCCTCATCTACCTTCCCACTCCCCTCTTACCCACTGGTAACCACTAAACTATTGTCTGTGTCTATAAGTTTTGTTTCTTCATTTGTTTTTCTTGTTCTTTTGTTGTTTGCAGTTTTATATCCCACATATCAGTGAAATCTTATGGTTCTTGACTTTTTCTGTCTGACTTATTTCGCTTAGCATTATAATCTCAAGATCCATCCATTTTGTTACAAATGGCACTATTTCATCTTTTGAAATAATCTCATAGCTGCAATATCCTAAGTAAGATCCAAAAGTGGGAAAAAACTCAAAGAAATTCTGCCACATAAAAGTCTTAAAATTTATCACAAAAAAAGGATAAATCCAAACTCAAACAACAAACTGTAAAAAGTATTTGCATATTATATATAAAGGAATACTTTTCTGAATATGTAATGAGCTCTTACAAATCACTAAGAAGGAGATAAACATGGGGAAATGGTCAAGATATATAATCAGAGAGATTTTTTTTATAAAAAGAATTACAAAAGGCTCTTTAAACTATGTAATAATTATAAGCCTCACTAAAAGTAAGAGATGTGAAAAAATAAAACTGTAAATACATAATATTTTTAGCATAAAATTGACAAAAACCAAAATTTTATTATACACTGTATTGTTAGAAAACATGTAGGAAAATAAACTTTTGTAAGGAGTAAGAATTGGAACCACCACTATGGAGGACAGTTTGATAAAATCTCTCAAAATTATAAATATTCATACCCAATGACCCAGCAGTTCTAATTCTAGGAATTTGTCTTATAAACATGTCTAAATGAGAAATAAAGATATTCACTGAAGCATTGTCTGTAATAGCGAAAAATTAGAAACTATTCAAATGTCAATCAATAGTGGCCTGACTAAATAAATGAAGGCATGTTCACAATGGAATATCATATGGCCTTCAAAAAAAAGGAGAGTGATAGGGAACTATATCCCAGAGGTATATAAGTTAGGGAACAAGGTATATAATGTGCTACCATTTATACTTTTAGAAAATAAAAAGGCAGGCATATGTTTGTAATTGCACAGCACATCTTGGAAATGACACACAAAAAATTAGGTAATAGTGTTTGCCACTGGGAAGAGAAACCAAGTGGCTGGGAAAGGGGTGGGAGAGAAATTCATTTCTCATGAATATCCCTTATGTGCCTTTTAACACGTTGTACCAACTATATCTATTAATTATTTTAAAAAATGATTAAATTTGTAAATACTCCTTTCCAGGATTAAAAACACAGAAAAAACTATTTTGTAGGAACAAACTCAATAGGAAGAGTGTAGGTGACATATGTATTTGAATTACTCAAGCAGGAGCCATGAGGTGAAATGGAGAAGCCAAGTTAGAAGCCAAGGATGTGAGGGTCCCTTTCAAGCCCGCAGCATAACCCCAGCCTGAAGCAGTGACATACATCTGTTAATAGAATTCCTGTCTCAAAGGTGCTGTGCTGCCATCCAACCGGCACTTGGAGTCAGACTTAATTGATAGATGAATAAGATTGAACATGACACCTGTGTCCAGTGAATCCCCTGGCACCATTTAACTAACACTTAGAGCAGCTGCTTTTGAAAAATTACCTTCAAACTGGGCCCACCCTAGCAGAACAAAATCATCATCTTAAGTACTTTTCCAGTTCCCAATAAATGAGGATTCTTGCCCTGCAAGAGGAGAACTAAGCCATATTTTATTTGAAGTCACATCTGTCGCTTTCTTTTTATTTCCTCTTCTGCCTACCTTAGATCACAATGCCTATGTTATCACAATATTCTTCCAAGGGATCTTGGCAACCCCCTCTTTGAAGAACTTCAACAACTGCCCACAGCATCAAGTTTATGCTCAGAACTGTTTACAAGGCCTTTCACAATCTGCTCGCAAACCCCATTTCAGTCTGCTCCCACCCACTCCCATACAGCTACATAGAAATATCAAACTTTCTCCAACCATATCACCGTAGTCTTCTACATCCTCATACCATTGCTCGTGCTCCTCCCTTCATTACCTTCATAATGAACCACCACTAATTTACCAAGACTCAGATCCAGTGAAGTGTTTCCCAGCCCTATGGGCCATCTTCTTGCTTCCAGAGCAAAGATGTGGTTTGTATGAGTCTCTACTGTAGCATTTATCACAATGTTTTATTATACATTTTACTCATCTCTCCTCAGTATTTGTGGTCTTCACAAGCAGAGGGAATGTGACTGACTTACCTTTATATCCACAGTGCCCAGGAAACACAGCTTCTGGCACATAGTAAAAGCTCAAGTCTTTATAAATTTTGTAAAAGCTCAATATTTTTAATGAACACATAGAGTCTCAGTTTGCAATTTCTGAATGTCACATTCAACCCTCACATTCTTCCTAACATTCCGACTTTTAGTCTCTGGTTCAAATTTGCCTGTGCCCTGCCCACACCTTGAGGAGAGCATTTACGTCTCATCAGGCTCTAACTCTTTTTTACACTTCGAGTTCCATTTCTCATTTAAGCTGAAACATTGCACCCCAGTTAAGCTGCCCTAAATATGACTTCTACTTAGGAAAGTTTGCCTAAATCCAAACTTTCATTCACCCTGTTCTCCTTGCTAATATTCTCCACCTGCTTTAGAAATATTCCCCTACCTTTTGCAAAAGAGATACCAAGAACACAGCTGAGTCCTAAATTCATATTCCTTCCAGAACAGGGAAGGAATCCTACCAGAGAAGGAATTATCTTTGACTTATGACCAGGGCTTGGAATTTTTTTTCAGTGTAATGGCAGCAATACCACACTTCTGCCACCCCTACCCACCACCCCATTTCTGGCCCTGCCAATGACAGGTCAATTCTAAGCTGCTTTCTGGATTTATAGAGATGTAGGCAGAGATGAGGAATCCTCTTCAAAGAATTCCAAAGTGAAAATGCCCCATGAGGCTGTTCCATCTTGGAATGGCCTAGTCCAGGTTTTTCCAACCCAACTGGCTATAGTGATGATGTATGAAATTGTTGCTAGACACCTGAATTCTCTCACCCAACTATTGACTTCTTGATCAATTTTGGGATGCCCTTCTTCCTATCTTTTCATTGGCCTCCTTACTCGTTTTTTTTTCTCTTCTCAAAAGTTCTATCTCAGTGGTTCTAAAATAGTTTTATAGAATGTTTTTTCCTCTGGTCACTCTCTTAGCTCCAACTATGTTTCACATGTTCATCTGATATCCTCCATAAAAGGAGAACTTATGAGATTATACATAATAGGCCATGTATAATTTATATAAACTGAACAATAAAAGAGATTTCTTACTTTCTTACTTTCTTCCACAAACATCTATACTCATAAACAAAGTCACCCCTTTGCTCCTGAGCATGGAGTACAGTCACTTGTCATTTTAAAGTGTTATAGGTAGAAAAGTGGGGGTGAAGGGGAATTCTGACAAGCAAGGGGTTTTCTCAAACTCCTGTCTGTATTGGTAGAGACCGGTGACCATACTGATGTTTCCAACCCCAGCACCACAAAAATGATCTTGAGTTACATCTGTTGAATGCATTCTAAGTACTGGGTAATGAGCTCAATGCCTTATGGAAATGTGTTATCCAATTAACCCCATGATAACCCTATGAGGCAGGTATCTCCATTTCCAGATGAGGCACCTGAAACTCAAAAATATTAGGTGACTTTTGCTCATATACCTTATAAAAAGTACAGTCATTATTCAAACTAGGACTTTCTGATTCAAAAGACATGGCTCTTAATGACTACAGATGGATATTAAAAACTGAAGGTGCTTTCAGCAGAATAACTTGGAAATTAGATATGGGATTCTAATGTACCATTGCAGATTTTGAAATATGATAGTTATGAATTTTCCCATGATACTCAAAGTGAAAAAATTTAATATTTCTTAATATTCATAAATCAAATTAAAATCTGGCTCATAGCCCTCATACACTAAAGCTCACTTGGAGTTCAACATCAGTAATAATTGAGGCTTTCTTTTCTCTTCTACTGGCTTACATAGGTTTATAAAAATGGGGTGGAGTCTGGCCCTTAGAGTATTCTGGTATCTGATACTGCTAAGAGTCAATGTTCCTTTAATATCTATGGTCTTTGTGTCTCCTGGTCAGCTTCATTGGTCTTTACCTTCACTCAAACTTTGATGTACCACCAAGACACCCCCCATGTGAGTGCTTGCTACCTCTGGCCTGTTGCATCCAAGTTGGATCTAGTTCCTGCTGCCTATGTGGCTCTGCCATACTCCTCTCCAGGTCAGTTAACTCTTCCTCTCCAGCTGCACCTGCCTTCAACCTCTCCCCCAACCTGGCTTTGTTATGTCCATCCCCATCAACATTTGCTAACAACGTCTTTTAAGAGTTAACCCTTGGGCTTTTCACTCTTCTCCAACATTACAAACAACAACAACAACAAAAACAAAATACCTGTTATTGCCCTTGGACAAGGAAGCTCAAAACTAAGAAAAGTGAGAGAACTACTTTTTTCTCTCTCTCTTTTTTATCCTAAGAAGAACATGTGGAGTCGAGGCCAGGAGAAAGATAAAATACCACCTTTTTTCTCATTAACTCTTGTTTTTACTTAAGTGGTCATGAACTTGGAAACAAAATATTAGGGCTGAAAGCAGGACAATTCCTTTTTCAATTCTCTCTGAGATTCTCCTGTTATGTTCCCCAGATTGAAACCCTCTGAAAGTCAGCAAGTAAATCAACAATGCGCTATTCTTTTTTCCCTTTCAAGACCTAGCTCAAATGCCACATCTTTGACAGTCTTAGGAGATCCAAGAAGGCAGAGTAAACATTGTGCAGCTTCCTTCCATGAACAAATTAAAATTACAACTAAATTATAGAACAACCAACCTGGAGAGTCATCTGAAGTCTGGCTGAATAGAAGTTTTATAACTAAAGATATAAAGAAACCACATCAAGACTGATAGGAGGGGTGGAGATGTGGAACTGGCTAACTCCAAACCTCTGTGTGGTGGTTGAAAACAAGGAGGGATTCCTCAGCCATGGAGGTCGCCCCCAGAGGAGCCAGGGACCCCAGTCCACACTGGCTTCCCCAGCCGAGAGTACTGGTGCCAGGAAGAGGAGCCTCCACAACATCTGGCTGTGAAAAACAGTGGGAATTCCAACCATCCAGGTGGGACAGAAGGCAGTAGGAAACCCAGGCATCCTCTTAAAGGGCTCACACACAGACTCTCTCACTCCCAGGCACTAATCTTGGGTTCCAGTGGAGGGACAGTAACTCGGGGAGTGTCAGAGACATGGGGAGAGGGGTGGCAGGCTGCGTTCTGTGGCTTTGGGAGGAAAGCTGGAGGCAAGTCGGCATTTTCCCTGTGAGGGATCCCTCTCCCATCAGCTGGCAGACTGGTGCCATCTTTCCTGTGTTGAGACATCCGCCTATGCTTACAGCCAAATCTGAACCTGATTTCCCAATAGATTGGACATAGAATATTTTCACCTGAGCATTTGGAAGGATGGGACTTTAGCTGAAATAGGGCATACTGGCAGAAGAACAGGATTGTGGGGAGAAACCTCCTGTGTAAGACCCTGCACAAGAAACACTCCTGCTTCAATTTCAAGCTAGTGCCATCTCTGCATTTGAACCTGTCTGCCATCTCTTGTCAGAAAATAAGAACAAAATAATCCAATATTAGCTCCCCTTTTCTAAGCTGCCACAGAATTTTGAACCAAATTCAGAATGCTGTTGAACAATTGTGATACTTCAAAGGGACAAAAAGAATTAAAGACATATGTTTTCAATCTTGTATGGAGAGGATGTTAGAAAATAAATATGCTTTGGGATGTGCTTTAGTTCTTAAGAAATATAGGTCCAAATGTGATGCTGCTACAGAATTTGGGGAGAGAAAAGGACCAGAGAAGGCTACTATAAAGCAACATACTTTAATAGAAAGAAAAACTGATTTCTAAATTCCATGACATTATAGGGCCCTATCTTAGGAAATGAGAAGCAAGTACTATATGAGGAGCTACCAGGTCTTTTGACAATCAGGCTGGGCATTGTGGAGAGTGAAGTGCTTCAGTGGTAACTCTCTCTCT